>NC_056732.1:1634589256-1634881756 GCF_019279795.1 Protopterus annectens
TGTTCTCATGAATAACCAACACAATGTGGTTTTCAAGCCAGAAAAGAACGTCAAAGGCTTGAATATTTGAATGCGATTTCTATGTATTTTCTTGTAATAGAAACATCAATACCATTTTTTCCCTTTGCTTTTGCAGGGGGCAAGGCCCCTGCACCCCCACACCCCCTGCCACTTAGATATACCAACTCCAGCTTACGCACGACCCACTGCTGTCCATTATCACCAGTAAGACTAGTGTAATCCTACATGAAACAATAACATTAATTCTTCCTTGAAAGGAAGGGTATATTTTGAAATTGGCATGCTATGCATACAATGAATGTAGATGAGCAGATGTGTTAAGCAGCTCTTACTACGGAACGTTCCTATGAATTTTTTTAATAATCTGTTAGCGAACCTGTTGCAAATGCTGCTCATCTACAATCATTGTATGCAAGATTTCAGTGTCTAATATGCATGGCATGCCAATCTTTTTTATTTTATTTTATTTTACATTTGTTGACGGGGCTAATCCAACTGGATATATGTCCATTTACAGCAGGAGCCCGGGGAGGAAAGCTCCACATCAAAAAAACATTAGTTGCAGTGGTACAATTAAACAAACTAATGAAAAACATTTAGTTACATACATAGTATCAGGAATTTAAATACAATACCAAAGGAAAACATATATAGAAAGGTAGTTTATAATAGGAGAGGTTTTCCTCAAGGATAAAAGATCTTTAGATGCTTATAAAAGTGTGAGGTTGTTGCCTTATTTCATATTCAGGTTCGCTCATCCATCATCCCGACCACGCCCACTCCTGTGCAAAACTGAAGGAGAGCCTCTACACTATAATATCGCCAGGCCATGATTAATACACCAAGTATTTTTTGGTCCAGCCGTTGCTTATTTTGTTAGGCTTGCAAAGTTTAGCTCTCTGTATCAGTATTCAACAGTCTACATACTACAGGATTAGACAACGTGAACATCAGTTGTGCCCCTAGCTTTGGTAGAAATAACATTGATCTCTCATCCACTCATTGGTCCCCTGTTACTCTGAGAAGTGTTGTCTGTCTGAATGAGCTTGAGTGACAAACAGGTACTGCTTTCACCAGTAGGCAGCTGGTAGCTGTGAGGCAGTAAATTAGAAGTCCTAGGAGAAGCAAGTCTTGCTCCTGCATGTTTGTTGGTTTCCAAAAATACAGTTTTAGAGAAGTGGTTGCATGTATCACTAGAAAATGTCCGAGATTCATGAAGTAGTCCTTTAGCCATGAGCTTGTCCTAGGGATCCCCCTTTTTCTTTCACTAGGTATTGTGACAGTGGCTTTGAATCATTACTAGTCATTCTAAGAAGAATAGAAGATATTTGTAAACTTCCCAGATACCAGTCAAATCCTGTTTCACTGGGGTTAGCATTCTGTTTGTTAAGCAAAATCCTCAAAATTTGCAAACACCTTTTATCCTGAGTAATAATGATATATCCATGGATTATCAGTCAGTGGAGTAAGGAATTTTGTGTTGTCCCCATGTAAAAAGCTATAATGCTATGTATTTTAAGGTACCTGCTGGGGAGAAAGGTACCCTTTGGGGAGAGTGATGTCCCCACAAATTATCACATTAATAACGTCCTAAGCATGCAATCAGTCATGAGGGATTTGGGCACCCAGATTAATAGCAACCTGACTTTTGACCACCATGTTGCTTCCATTGTACGGAAAGCTTTCTACATGGCCCACCTCATAAGTAAGGATATGTCATCCAAGGACAAAGATTTCATAACATCCCTGTATTCTTCCCTTATAAGCCCCATTATTGAGTGCAACTCCCCATTCAGCATGTACCTTGCAAAGCACATGCAGCAGCTGGAGAGACCACAGAGGTTCTTCACCAGAAGAATCCAAGGTCTCAAAAATCTATCATACACAGATAGTCTAAAAGCCCTCTTGCTCTACTCTGTTTCATACAGACTCCTCAGAGGTGACCTGTGTCTAGCATACAAGGCGATCTCAGACCCCGACTTGATGGGACTGCTGCATATCTGCAAGTCAAGCTCCACTCGAGTAACCCACACACATGGCCTCAACCTGGTCTGTGACATCAATAGGACTTGTTGGTGGGACAGATTTCTGTCCCAGAGACTCCCCTGTCTATAGAACAGACTCCCTCTCTACATCAAGCAGAGTAGCTCTTTACCCCTTTTTAAGCATAACCTGGATAACTGGATGGGAAATAGAAAATACATCCCTGGGATTCCACCTGTGTCCCTGCTGGACAGGGGCATTGGGTGCTGATTTGTCCATGCATGAGCTAAGCAATTGGCTAGGCTTATAAGGGTCTCAGGGCCAATAGCCTAGTAACTTCCTATGATCCTATAAACCTGGCTTCAGTATGGACAACAATGACAAATTTTGCCATAGAACTTCCAGAATTCCAAGAGGAATATCACTAACTGACACAGTCTGTTTAGGTAAAAGACAACAGTTGTATAAGAAGCTTTATTCCATCACACTCTAGTGCCTTGACCAAATGGTTTTCAAAGGAGTACTGGTCATTGTTGTTTCATACAGTCTGTTTAGGTCATAAATGTAATGATGTGATTTAACAACATCAAGTTAATTTATCTTTCATGGCTACACAGATATATGGCAGAAAGTCCAGGATCAAAATTGATTTTGTCTGGATCACACTTAAAATCCATTTTATCTACAAACGTGCTTCCACATCTTGACGAAAGATTAGATTTTTCTGCCTAACAAGCGCTGTTTGTGTGTCCTTTTAATGCAGCTTACAGCTAGCCAAGATTACATTCCTGGAAAATTTGTCTAGTTTCCATTACTTCATTTTGAAAAGTTTGTGAACTAGAGCACTTCTGGCACAAATATCAAACAGTAACAAACGGCATTTTAGATCATAAATAAATGTATAGTTTGCCACATTTGCTTGGCATACATATACAGTGTATGTACTGTCTCAAGTGCAGCTTATTTTAATTACCATATGCAGTTATTCAAAGTTGTATTGGTTGGATTTTCCTCAACAGTTTTAATTTCCGATTTTGCTTCTGACACAAGAAGCATTTTCTGTTTCCATCAGGTCAAGATTTCATTGTATATTCTTTTTAAACATTTTCTCCTAACTAGTGTCAGAAACCTACACTCATGTAGTCCATTGTTTAGCTGGCTTATTTCTAGAATACTTCATTGCAGAAACTCTCTTCATATAAATAGCATGGCATTGGTAGAAATGGTGTTTCTTAGCTTTCTAAGTAGTATTTTGTTTTTCTTGCCATTATATAACTAAAACAAGTTAGACTGTTAGAAAAACATGTCTTTTGGCTAGAAGTCAACATACTCTAATTAGTATAGAGAAGCATTTCATCTATATAAAAAAAAACTGAGGTTTATTCATATGAGAAATCAAAGGTTTATTACTTTAAAGGTGTGGCAACTTCAAATGACTACACTTAAGTGACGACTTCACATGCCTACACTTAGAGACGATACATTTGATAAGTCACATAACAGGAACTTCATAAGAATGCACTTTTAATATTTTAGAGTGGGTACAGTTTTTTAGGATTACAGTTGTTTTTTTGATAGAGCACTGCCATAGCAAACTTGTGTCTTCCAGTTTTGTAGCACCACACACACACACACACACACACACACACACACACACACACACACACACACACACACACACACACACACACACACACACACACACTTCTAGCCAGGCCAAAAACTATTGTCCAGTTGTTATATGTGATTTCTAGCCTTCTGTTTGCATTTATTTTGCTTGGCTGTCTTTGGACTTTCTGGATTATTTATTGACTCAAACTATCCCTGCACTTTTCTTCTGTATTCTCTCCCATCATTAAACATGTGAAAATGACTTTGGGAGATTTGTACAATATTGTTCATCTACCTTTTCTGTTATCTTGGTGTGCATTTTCCTTGCTCTATGCCAGCCAGTTCCAGATGTCAAATGAATTGTGCATTGCCTCAAGCAGTATATTCCAAGCTCCTTCTACAGTCGCTCAAAAGTAAAATTTCTTTAAAGCCATTTAGAATCTTTACCCGTATAGCTTCGACCTATGTGGCTTCCTCCTTATCCACCCTTCCTGCTCAACTCTATCCCTTCCATTTACTCCCAAACAATGTGTTGCATCCAGACCACATTTCAGTATTCATTTTGTCTTCTGATATACAAATGTCCACTTTTCCAAGTCTGTGCACATACTCTAACCTATCCTTTTCTGTTAACCATTTGGACATCTTTTAACCATTTGGAAATCTTTTCATTGCACACTTTATACTAGTGTAACTTCACTTCCTCTGAATAGTCATCAGAACATAACACATTATTCTGCATGTGGTGTTACCAGTACTCTGTATGGTCAAAGGATGACCTCAGCACCTGTAGAAAACAATCCTTGCATTGTGCATTATCCCCGCATTCTCCTTGCCTTTGCCAATGCCTACTCTCATTATATAGGATGATTCGGCTTATTGTTGATCATGACCTTCCCAGATCCTTTTCCTTCGCTGTCCCGAATAGGATTACATCACCTGGACTGTTTGCTTTCATCTCTTCTCCCTCAAAGGTTCAACCGTTTTCTGGATTTTTATTCAGCTGTTAACCAAGAAAACCAAATGAGCATACGTTTGACACCTGAGAGCTGCTGTCTGTTTGCCTGTCATACATATTTATAGAGACTAAACTGTCCCCATCTGTAACTCCTAAACCAGTCTTGATATTCAGACATTATATGTTTTCCTTGTTTTCCAAATACAATTGTTTAAGAGAAATCTTGAGCTTTCCTAACATTTCTGTTAACAACTGTTCTTTACTTCTGCTCCAGTGCTCAGACCCCAGTTTACACTATATCATTTTCTCTGAGTCATCAGATAATACATGTCTGTGATGCTGGAAAAAGCAGAAGACTGTAGGTTCTACCCCACTTTAGCTGCTAAGATTCATGTTTCAGTATTGACACTGTAGTTTAGCATAATGGGATGCTAGCATACTACACACCTGTGGTGCTGCTCTCAGGATAAGATGTTACATCAGTGACCTACCTGCTGGGGATGATGTCACCTAAGGTGGATGATAAAGATCTCACACCATTTGTTGAAAAGAGAAATGGGAATTACATGTGCGCACACACACACACACACACACACACACACACACACACACACACACACACACACACACACACACACACACACACACACACACACACACACATGAAGCATTAGAAAGTACAGTGCATCAGAGACCGCAAGTACAAGTTTCACCTCATCCATGTCATTGGTGAAGCCATCACAGAACTAGATCAAGCTGCTCTTGCAGGTGAATTGGTGCCATTAGCCATAGAATTAGCATTCAAGAACTCTGCCAGCCTGCCATTCAGAATTGTTTTCATGTCTGTCAATGGAAAGAAAGTCAAGGTAAAAGTAAAGTCCTACAGTGCTTCCTGGGGTTGGTCTCTGCTTTCATTCTATCTTTCAGGTTAGACTGAGTTAGTTTTTTTTTTTTGTAACTTTTGAAAATATTATTAAAACAACCAATTCACAGTCGAATGTGGTTTTGGTATAATTGGTCATATAATTGGTATAGTCAGTAATGTATGATGATGTCATTGGCTGTGAGAAGAAGTGAGGTGGGTATGTCTGTGAAGGATCAAGATGAACGTAAGAGCCACCATGTTGGTATGGAGCTGCCATCTAGTGAAGAAGGCAACTGTCAGTCAGTTATACAGATTTAAAAAATGGAGTCAGCTACTGCTCTGAAACTCTAAGCAACAGAAAAAAAATTCAGGATTGCTGAATGGTACATGGAGTAACTTAAGCTATCTAAAGAGGTGATTCTTGTGATGTTTTGAAAGAGCAGTATGGTTCAGTGTTACTGAGGGTAGCAGATGTAGAATGTCTCCATGGAGAAAGTCAAAGCTCTGTACAGTGAACAAAAACTGGTCGTTCTTGAGGATAAGTCCAGGAGGCTTAATATGCAGCACATTAGTACTTTCAAAGGAGATGAAGGTTTCAGCTGTCTGGAATTTGTGAAAACTTAAGATTGTACAATAGATTTTTTTTCAAGGAGGCCATTGGGCTTTGAGAAGGCCTAAAGGTGTTATTATCCATGGAAGACAGGGTGTATGGTTGAACAACAATTTTTCTGGTTCACTCTGTCACTTGGCATGAAAAGAAGTGAAATGTCTCAGTTTTGTCGGCCTGGAAAAGGGATAATGGTGGAAGGAAGACCACCATTCATGGATCATGATCAGCTTTGGCCTTCTTTGTGGATGCTTTTAAGAAATGAAGAAGACAATAATTAAGGTACACATTTTGTTTCCCAGCAGTACTGATTCTTTTTTTTTGCCATAAAGAGTGCAACTATTTCTCCTGTTTCAGTCTATGGTAGGTAGATACCAACATCAGATGGTAAAAAAATAATGGCGGTCATGATTCATTGAACTCAGAGTGAGAACATGAGCAGGAAGAGGGTGAGTTGGTTGTGGTCTGTTGTTTGGCTGGCATGCGATGGGAAGAAAGTCTCTGAGTGGTAACTTGAAGCATTTTCAGACATTAACATTGCTGACATGAAGAATCATGGCTAACTTACACTACAAAAGTTGTTTTCATGATGAAGCCAGTAGGTGACATTTAACTTGTACACCTCTTTGGTTTTGTTGTTTTTTGTTGCTCTCCTGGTTGGACAAATGGTAATGTGTTTTCTGTAACATTATAAGGGGCTAATTTGACTGTTCTGGTAAATTATAATCACACACACATACACACAAACACACACACACACACACACACACACACACACACACTGCAGTTGAAGAATCAAGGATTACTGCATAAGAATTTCCATACTATAAAAGGATCAAAATGCAGGCATTTGAAATGTTTACTATGATTTTCTGATCATGCTGTAAGAGAAAATGTCTTTAAATGTGTGAATGCAAATGTGTACATTGTAATAGAATGCATTTATACCTTGGGGATTTTCACAACGTACCTCTGAGCAATTGGATTTAAGTAATGCATGGAATGCTTGGTGGCGTAACACTTCCATTTGCTGCATAAACAAGTGTGTGTGTGCTCTTAATCTGAAGTATATCATAGGGAATCAAGATGGCATTACATGAGATGACTTGGACACTAATGGGTTTTATGGTGTTTTTTTATGTGTCTGAGCCTTCAAACCTCATTGTTTCTAACCTGAGCCATATCAGTCTCTCTCTCTCTTTCTCCAGTTAGTAAGATTATTTCTGTCCTTTATTTAGCAGGTTGTGTTACACCAGCTTACACTTTTCACTCACATGCTCTTTGTTAACATAACTTCTCCAGCTTTTTCCTAACCCTAACGTCCTTCACTCTACTGAGCTGTCCTGTCATTCACACTGACAGATATGTATTTTCATTATACTATTACTTTCTCTCAGTAACTGTAATTCTGAATTTCTTTGTATTCCCAGGCTGAGACTTAAATGGGTCACATGCTATCAGTGCTCTACTCAGTAAAAAATTTTAAATAAAAGTGAGTTAAATGCAGAACTGCAGGACAAGTTGCACTGGGAATGTTCACCAGGAGGAGGTTTTAAGAGTTATACGACTGACACTACAGAATGTTTTGCAAACTATAGAATTTAAATAAGTAGCTGGTTATTATTTTCAATTTTTTTATTTATTTGCACTTTATTGACTGGGTTGACCTGAAGAAGGAATGCAGCCTTTAAGTGTGGAGACAGACATGACCTCAGAACAGCCAGAACAAATCTGAACAAAGGAGTGAGAGAAGCAAAATGTGCCTGTGGTAGGAAGGTCCAGAGCTACTTCTCGGAGCAAAAAGACCCCAGGTGCCTATGGCAAAAGTAGACTTTAGACCCTTATCTTCATATTGTGAGGACAATAAGGAATTCCATAACATGCTCAATGTCTACTTAAGCCGATTCAAAGAAGGGAACAAAACAACAGTGACAGAAATAACCACCGGTCAAAATGAAAAGGTGCTCATCCTCAATCCAGCTGATGTCCAGAGGACATTCCACAGGGCTAAGCCGAGAAAAGCATCTGGGCCTGACAACATCCTTGGGTGAGTGCTCAAGGACAGTGCAATTCAACTAACAGATGTCCTCATAAATATCTCTCTGAGTCAAGAAATAGTTTCCAAATGCTTCAAAAACACAATAAGATGACTACCAAAGAACTTACTACCATCATGCCTCAACGACTACCACCCTGTAGCCCTAACCTCCATTATGATGAAAAGCTTTGAGAGGCTGGTCAAAGAAGCAATAACATCTAAGCTACCTGCAGATCCTGACCCTCTGCAGTGTGCTAACCGAGCAAACTGCTCCACTGTGGATGCCATAGCACTGGCACTTCACTTATCACTGGACCATCTAAAAAGTAAAAACAGCTACGTGAGGTTACTATTCATTGATTTCAGCTCGGCTTTTAATACAGTCATCCTTATATAGCTGGTAAGGAAGCTGATTCAACTAGGCATCAACACACCACTTTGTAATTGGATTCTGGACTTTCTCGTCGACAGACCTTAGAAAGTGTATGTAGGAAATAACTCTTTGAATGGCATCACTCTGAATACTGGAGTTCCTCAAGGCTGTGTACTGAGTCCCTTGCTGTTCACCCTGCTAACACATGACTGCACAGTGAGGTACAACTAACTACATCGTCAAGTTTGCTGATGATACAACAGTGGTGGGCCTCATTAACAATGATGATGAGGCAGCATTCAGGGCAGAGGCAGAACAACTGATTACCTGGTGTGACAGTACCAACTTAGCACTAAACATGAACAAGGGAAAGGAAATAATTGTGGACTACAGGAAGAACCACCATCAATGGAGAAACAGTAGAGAGAGTGAGTAGCATGAAGGTTCTGGGGGTCCTTATTGATGAGGCTTGTCCTGGTCTGCCAATACAAATGTCATTGTCAGGAAAGCACATTAGATGCTACACCTTTTGAGAAGGTTGAGGACAGCAAACATACCATCAACAGTTCTCACAACCTTCTACAGGGTTGGAATGGAAAGCATATTCACAAACAACCTCACATTGTGGTACGGAAGCTGCTCTATCTCTGAGCGCAAGGCTCTCCAGAAAATGTGAAAGCAGCTGAGACGATCATCAGGACCACATTACCAGCCATCCATGACCTGCACACATCCAGATGTCTAAGCAGAGCCAAATAAATAATTAAGGACTGCACCCACCCTTCTCGCAGACCGTTCACATACCTATCATCTGCCAAGCATGTCCGTAGCATAAGATCTAGAACTATGAGATTCAGAAACTGCTTTTTCACATAGGCCATCAGACTGTTGAACTCTAACAACAATCACACTCCTTGCAGACCATCTGGGCCATCAGTTCAATATGGGAGAACATCAGATTGTGCAGTAACTTGACTGCCTGTCTCAGTCCAATATTAGTGCAATACTCAGTAAGTCGACCCAATTCACTGGTCATTAGGGGTAGTAGTAAGAACAGAGAAATGCCTTATTGTAGTGCCATATCTAATGCTAGTCTGTAAATCCATCACAGTGCTATCCTCATGAATGTTTCATTCTGGGCAATGCTCATTGCCAGTTTTTAATGCAGTGTCTTACCTCAGTACTGTGCAATACTCAAGCAAACAATGAGATCACTGTATAATACATGTTAAAGTGAGTTTAATTTATGTGCACTACTAGGATTATTTATCTAGAACACTATGGTATATAGTAAGTAGTTATATATGTATTAAAGTCTTGTATTGTCTATGTGATATCTGCACATTTCAGTGTGGAGATACGGAATTTCATTCAGTTTTTGCACTTGTGTGATTCTGAATGACAATAAAGTTTACTTTTACTTTGATGTAGTATTAATAATGACTAGGAGTGAGTTTCCTAGGTCACTGAGGAATTCTAATCTTTTTGATACATGCTGTGAGATCTTTTACATGTTCCTGAGCTACTAGCAACTTAGGCAGATGGGGTTTCAGTTCAATATCTCATCTGAAAGACTGCACTCAGCAGTGCAATACCCCCTATACTGCACTGCAGTGTTATTACTGGAAAATGAATCATAATGTCTGTTGTAGGAATCGATCCCACAGGCATATGATCATCCAGCACCAAAGGCAAGTATGCAGCCTGATTAGTTAATGAACATTCTCCAAAAATGTTAAGTCAGCCTTCACATATTCTCTACATTATAATTTAAGATGGAGTAATTATGTATGGGCGACTCTCATACTTTGGGTTTGAAAAATCCTGAACATTGAGCAAGTTATGTTTCACAAGACTGCTGTTGTATGAAGGTGCTGTGGGACATGCTTTAGAAATGATTAATAAAGGTAAATATGTATGTGTGTGTGTGTGTGTGTGTGTGTGTGTGTGTGTGTGTGTGTGTGTGTGTGTGTGTGTGTGTGTGTGTGTGTGTGTGTGTGTGTGTGTGTATACATATACATATATATATATATATATATATATATATATATATATATATATATATATATATGATATCCTACCAGCCCGAAGGGTGACATATTTGACCTCCCTTCAGAACTAACTACTTTGTTGATATGCCTGACTGTCATTCTTACTAAACTTTTCACCTCCCCCCCTTTTTTTTCAACACATCCTCCACCTTGGGTAATGGATACTGCTCAACCTTTTCTCTTCCAGGTTAAAGATACTAATATTTGTTACTGTTAACACTGTTAATGTGTGTAAAGTTTTTATAACTTTTATGACTATAAACATTCATGTTAGACTGTTAAATTGGATTTCGGTCGGGAGTATTTTTGTTAAAGTTCACATTTTTAGGAATTTTGCTATCTTAATACTAGAGTTTGGGGGTAAATTTGTTTAGATGATTGGTAATATATATACAATATTTTTTTTTTGGTTTGTATATGAAATTTGCAGCCATACTTGTAGTAGAATCAAACACTACCTGACAAAAGATGCAAGACAACACCAGCATTTGCCTACTTTCTTCCATCCCTATTTTATGCCATTACATTGTGATATTAATGTTCATACACATGTTCTGCTTTTGAATCTATTAAGCTAACATTATTTAGACTAGGTAACAGGTTCGGGACCACTATTATGTTCATTTGAATGTACTTATAAATAACCAAACTACAAAAGTATTTAATTTGGTATGGACAGTATCGGTATGAGATTATATTGTTTTTGTAGTAGTTGTCAGGTGTTTAATGAGAACATGCAACTAGGCTGTTTGAGTGTCATGGAGGGGTAATTTTGAGTTCTCAGGGTCCTTTACTGTAAAGACTGTACCCAACTCCATAATAAACTGATGTCTTATAAAACTAAAACCCACCACTATAGCCCTGGGCAGCCTCCCTGAAGAATATCTCAAGCTGAATGCTGATTCCATGGCCTACCATGTCTCTAGTCTTTTAAACACATCTATAGATGAATCCCTCTTCCCTACCACATACAAAGAATCCTATACCCTACCACTACACAAAGGTAACCCCTCTACCAAACTCTTTAACGTCAGACCCATTATAATAATCTCTTATTTGTCTATGTTTCTCATTGTCACTTAATGCCCCCCCAGGTACTCCAGTTTCCTCTCAAAGGCATACTACATGACTGTCTACAATAAATTATATTCTGTACTGCATTTTTGCTTGGATCTTTGATCATAGCTAATGGAAGCTTTTAAGTTACCTGGCCAACAATAAATAAAGGGGTGCTACACTACTGAGTTACTCTGTTTAACTAATGACAGCCCTCAGATTTGTAATATTTATTTAGCTAACCATCCCAGGGGTGACCAGCTTCAAGACTTAGTACACCTTAAGTCAAACTTGATTATGTTTTTCAAGAGAGCAGTTTTTGGATCTACTCTCAACTAATAAACTATTTTTCAAACAATAGTCTCCCCTTCACATTTGCATATTGAATTCATCCCTCAGCACTGACACTGGTGTTGTATATTCTCCTAACACAATTCACAAACACAGAAATGACAATAAACCTTGTGGAAACCTCACCATTCATCTCTGACTTATCAAAAGCTTTCAGTACAAACATTCACTCCAAACTGCTCTGTCAGCTCTCATCCCTTGGTTTCTGTCTCCGTCTCACCTTTCTTCCAATAACAGCTAGAGTCCCTCAAAGTTCAGTACATACCCCCCATCTTTTCAAACAGTTCATTAATAACCTGCCTTTTGTCACCACTAATTCAGGCCTTAAGTATACTGAAGATTCATCTATTATCTGCACATTAAAACAATCCCTGAGCTTCAGAATATCACCCATCTCTCCTTTACCACTATTAAAGTCTGGCATAAACAGTTCACCTTGAATTAAACCCCAAAGGTGAGCCAGTGTTATTCACCCCCTCCCAAGTCATTTCCCTCATCTTTCTGCAAGTACAGCATGATAAGGATAGGAACACATATCTCCTTGGGGAAGGAGCAGAGTAGATCTTTCCTCTGCCAAAAAAACCCTGCAGGGAGGGTCAGTAATACTTAGGAGGCACTCCTTGTGTTATACTTTCAGCTCCCCAAGCAGCGAACCCCATAGCCTTCATTATCTGGTGTAAGTAAGCATACACATGCACAAGAAGAAGTGGCCCCTTAGTAATGCAGATTGCACATCCCCAACCCAAGGGAATAGGTTAAGACACCTGTCTGATGGTTGTGACATGGATTTCTGGGAAGCAAATAAATGATGCAAGTCTCTTCTTCTCTTTTGACTGTTCCCATTAGGGGTCACCACAGTGGATCATCTGTTTCCATTTCTTCCTGTCCTCTGCATCTTGCACTGTCACACCAACCATCTGCATGTCCTCTCTCACCATATCCATAAACCTTATCTTAGGCCTGCAGCTCTTTCCTTAGCATCTTTTTCCCAATGTACCCAGCATCCCTCCTCAGCACATGTCCAAACCAATGCAATCTTGCCTCTCTGACTTTGTCTCCAAACCGTCCAACCTGAGCTGACCCTCTAATATACTGATTCCTAATCCTGTCCATCCTTGTCACATCCAGTGCAAATATTAACATCTTTAACTCTTCCACTTCCAGCTCTGACTCCTGCCTTTTTGTCAATGCCACTGTCTCCAACCCATACAACATAGCTGGTCTCACTACCCTCTTGTAGACCTTCCCTTTCACACTTACTGGTGCCCATCTGTCACAAATCACTCCTGACACTCTTCTCCACCCATTCCACCCTGCCTGTACTCTCTTCTTCACCTCTCTTCCACACTCACCATTACTCTGAACTGTTGATCCCAAGTACTTAAACTCATCCACCTTCACCAGCTCTACTCCCTGCTTCCTCACCATTCCTCTATCCTCCCTCATATTCAGACACATGCATTCTGTCTTAGTCCTGCTGACCTTCATTCCTCTCCTCTCTAGAGCATATCTTCACCTCTCCAGGGTCTCCTCATCCTGGTCCCTACTCTCTCTACAGATCACAATGTCATCTGCAAACATCATAGTCCATGGGGTCTGGGGTCTCCTGTCTGATCTCGTCTGTCAACCTGTCCATCACCATTTCAAATAAGAAAGGACTCAGAGCTGATCCTTGATGTAATCTCACCTCCACCTTAAATGCATCTGTCACTCCCACTGCAGACTTCACCACTGTCACACTACCCTCGTACATATCCTGTACCACTCTTACATACTTCTCTGCCTCTTCTGACTTCCTCATACAATGCCACAACTCCATTCTAGGCACCCTATTATATGCTTTCTCCAAGTCCACAAAGACACAATGCAACTCCTTCTGACCTTCTCTATATTTCTCCATCAACATACTCAGAGCAAACATCGCATCTGTAGTGCTCTTTTCTGGCATGAAACCATACTGTTGATCACTAATCATCACCTGCCTTCTTAGCTTAGCTTCCACTACTCTTTCCCATAACTTCAAGCTGTGACTGATCAGTTTTATCCCTCTGTAGTTACTACAGCTCTGCACATCACCCTTATTCTTAAAAATAGGTACCAAAACACTTTTTCTCCACTCCCCAGGCATCCTCTGACTTTCCAAGATTTCATTAAACAATCTGGTTAAAAACTCCACTGCCATTTCTCCTAAGCACCTCCTTGCTTCCACTGGTATGTCATCTGGACCAACAACCTTTCCATTGTTCATCCTCCTCATAGCTGTCCTTACTTCCTCCTTGCTAATCTGTTTCACTTCCTGATTCGCTATCCCCACATCATCCAACCTTCTGTCTCTCATTCTCTTCATTCATCAGCCTCTCAAAGTACTCTTTGCATCTACTCAACACACTCTCCTCACTTGTGAATACATTTCCCTCACTGTCCTTTATCACCCTTACCTGCTGCACATCTTTCCCAGCTCGGTCCCTCTGCCTAGCCAATTGGTACAGGTCCTTTTTCTCCCTCTTTAGTGTCTAACCTTTCATACAACTCTCCATATGCCTTATGCTTAGCCTTCGCCACCCCTCTCTTTGCCATGCTCCTCATCTCCTTATACTCCTATCTACTTTCTTCATCTCTCTGCAATCCCACTTCTTCTTTGCCAGCCTCTTCCACTGTATAATGATGCAAGTAATTGGCAGAAACAGAACAATCAAAACTGATAGAAAGAATAAATTCAGTTTGTAGAGTTAATTTCTAACAATTACTCATTGTCAATTAATGGGACCCCCCCCAGGTACTCCAGTTCCCTCTCAAAGACATACTACATGACTGTCTACTATAAATTATATTCTGTACTGCATTTTTGCTTGTATCTTCGATCATTGCTAATAGAAGCTTTTTAGTTAACTGGGCAACAATAAATAAATAAAGGGGTGCTACGCTACTGAGTTACTCTGTTAAACTAATGACAACCCTCAGATTTGTAATGGTTATTTAGCTAACCATCCCCAGGGTGACCAGCTTCAAGACTTAGTACACCTTAAATCAAACTTGATTCTGTTTTTCAAGACAGCAGTTTTTGGATTCAATATCAGTGCTGATTGTATCTCTACTTGTTGACTTGATCATGCTCAACTCACGAAATTCTATTTGCAATCTGATGAAACCCAGCTCAGCATGTGGGTTTTCACTGGGTGCTTGAGATTCCTCCTGCATCCAAAGACACAGAGTAAGTGAACTGGCAATCCATCAAATTAAGTGTACGTAGGTGGGCATGTGGTATTTGCATGTGTTTTCATTAGTTAACATCTACTGCATATCTGGGTAGGGACCAGCTCCACTGTAACCTTGAATTTGATAAAAGTGGATATTGAGAAATCAATAAATGAATGAATATGTAATATTTTAGAAGGATTTCATTTAAAATCTTCCTTGTAGTTTAAATGCTTTTTACTGACAGCTTGTGGTAGGAATTGAACTTGGTCCCCCCATGTAAAAATGGTGATGCAGTATTTTTGGAATACTTTTTCTAGGAGGTCCTGTACCAGTATGTTTTAAAGTTTTATTGAAATAAACAAAGTAAAACCTCTCAAAAGCAGCAAATAGATGAAAGAAGCATGCAGAGCAGACCACCAGCAAAATCCAAGTTTATTTAAGTGCTTTTCGTCAAGTTTCAGATTTCATTCTGATGAATGAAGTCTGAAACTTGATGAAAAACGCTTAAACTTGGATTTTGCTGGTGGTCTGTTCTGCAAGTTTTAATGAAATGAATTGTGAGTTCCTCCAGCAGCTTTTTTTTTTTTTGTTTGTGACCATGATCTTCCTAAGAAAAGAGTCAGTGGCCAGGACCTTTATTTCGTCATCATCTTTTGGCTGTTCCCGTTAGGGGTCGCCACAGCAGATCATCTGTTTCCCTTTATGTAATTGTTATTTTTCAGGAACTCACAACAATTGGTGGAATTATTTTCCTCCTAATGAATGATTTGGTGCACCGGGATAAACAAGAACACAACTGAAAGCAGCCATGAGCTATTTTCGAATCAAAACAAGATCCAAGAAGTAAAGTTAATAAATGATGTATTCTCGCTGACCCATTGCATCTTCTGTGTCCTTTACAGGAATGCTAAGAGAGTTTTGAATTAAAATGTTTTGCATTCAGTTAATCAGTATTGGATGAGTTGCACTTTACCCACTTCACTTATTTGAACCTGTCCTTGGCCATGTTTATTTATTATATGCTTATAAAAATGAAGCCCATGTGTGTGGTCTAGTACCATTTCAGTCCCACGCTAAGTGCTGTCTGTGTAGATCACTTTCATCACTCACTTTAAATGTTGCAAATTACAGTGTTTACCACATTCAGAGTCCTGACAGACATTCTCGTTTATGGAGGACAGCACAGGCTGATGTGCGATCTTACACCAATAAATTGGAAGTCAGAATGACATCCTAGATTATGGCACAGTAGTAAGATCTGAAAGTAAGTTTTATGAACATTAGTTTATCATCTTGTTAAGACATCCTGGACCAGTAGAGTACACAGAGTATAGACTTGTCATATTTAGGATATTAGCTGAAGGTTTAATTTCTCCAAGTCTTTTGAGTTTCTAATACCATGATGGGAATGGATCCCATTCCTAAGTCAAAGTGCGATTAAAGTCTGTGAAATTAGTATTGTTTCAATTTTTGATTTTAGCCAAAGTGCTCTTTGCAGCACTTGTAATGTGCCTAGAATTGACTTCTTCTGTAATACATATGGAGTTACATGTATTGGTAACGTATCTAAATATGACTGTAAATTCTGTTTTATGACACCCATTGCTCCTACTACTGTTGGAACTTCTTGGGTATCCTTCTTCCACTTGGCCCTCATTTCTGACTACAGATCCTGGTATTTCATGACTTTGTGTCTCTCTGTGTGTAACACTGTAATCACTGGTTGTAGCAATTTCAGTGATGAATGCTACTTTTGTCTTCTTTTCATGGACTACTATATCGGCTTTCTCGTGTCTATTTTTTGAACCGTTGGTAAAGGGTGATCACATGTGATGTAATCATTATCATTGTCTGTAATGCCTTGTGGCTAATGATTCCAATGCTTCTCAGCTACTTCAATGTTGTAGTATTTGAACAATCCCCAATGCAACAGTCTTTCCACGTTATTATGCCTTTCAGTATACAGGCCCTCTGCCATTAGTGTATCATACCCAGCAACAAGACGTGTGACTGTTTCCAGTTCTGTTTTACAGAATCTGTATTGTATTTCTCCCACATGTTAAATGTACTTTGTAAACCAATGTATGTGTAATCCACTATCTTGGACCGCCAGTATTAACCTTTCATCTTTTGTTTAAATTCAACTCTTCTTAGCCATTCCTGTTTCAGATCCTGACTGACATGAGTTATTCCAGGAATTTTCTATACTTGAAACTATATTCATGCCTTTTCCACATTTCTTGCCTTCTCATCTGATCCTTTTCCTTATATTTTTCTTTTTTTTTTATAATCTTCAGTTGCTGCCTGATTTTTGTCTACTTCTGGTTTGATTTTCATTCCCACTTAACATTGATATGCTTCCGCTAAACTAAGCAGGAAAGTTTTAGACTTGATCTCCTCATGTTTTAAAACTTTTACTATGTTTGGATCTGGTGGAGTTAGCAGATATGTATGTAGTCTTATGAATGGAGAGCTATACATGGAATTAATTTTGAGAAGGCCCATACCGCCTTCAGAATGAGGAACGTAGGGGGGCGTGGCCAAGGATGAACACAGGATAGCAGCAGATTTCTTCAGCTCCACCAATTTCATTACACTGACAGGAATTAATTACTTAAAAAATTAATTTTTGAAGTAAATTTCTTTCTAAATATGTTTGTTTTATATAGTTCTTGAACTATATCTAAAAAAGAAAGGAAATTTTAACAATATTCCTGTCAGAAATCACACTGGAAATTTTCCTGTCAGTTTATCAGTCTGAAATGAGTTCCAGTAAGACAAATTCTCAAGACTCCAGCATCAAGAAAGAACTTCAGTCTCTGATAACTATAATCCAGCAACTTACTGCTAAGATGGATAAAATGGATACTAAAATTGATACCTTTATAGAAAAAACTACAAAACAAATAGACTTGTTACATATAGACCTGCAACAACAGAAGATTCAGATGACAGGTATAGAAGAAGCTGTGAATGACATGGAAAATAGAATCCAAGAAGAGGAAATCAACATTGAGTTTCTGCTGAAACAAAATACACATTTACAAACAAAGCTGGATGACTTGGAAAATAGATCTAGGCGCAATAACATTAGGATTTTTGGACTGCCAGAAAATATTGAAGGTAACAATATTACTTCTTTTTAACAACATGGCTCCTAAAACTTTAGACTTACCAGAAGCATTCTCTTTGGTATCGAAGAGCACATAGATCTATAGCTAATACTAACTCTAACAAAAACTATCCTAGATCAGTTATAGTTAGATTTCTATCATCTTTTGATAAAGAGATGGTTCTTAAATCTGCTTGGGCTAAAGCTCCTGTTAAGTTTAATGAGACAACTGTGCGTTTTGACAATGACTATTCTCCCTTGGTAATAGCTAAAAGAAAAGTTTTTCTTCCACTAATAAGGGAGCTTAAAAAGCACAGTTTAAAACATACCTTCTGTTTCCTGCCAAGCTAAAAATCTTCCTTCCTGATGGTCCTAAAATTTTTGATGACTTAGACTCTGCTTTACTGTTTATCAAAAAAATAAGATTTTGGATAAAATAGAGGAAATGGAATGGGCTAGTCCCTCATTAAAGAGACTGGCAACTGAAACTTCGTGGAAGACGTCTGAGAAGAAGAAGAGACTAAAGAACAAATGATTTGTTCTATGTTTTTTTTTTCTCTCATTTTACTTCATTATTAATCTTTTTAAATATAGTTCCTGCATTTCCAGAAAGCCACAAATGTTCTGAAAAAGATTTAATCAAAGTTATTCTCTGTGTGCAAAGAAATGTTTTGTTTCATAACCAGTCAAAATATCTGAGGAACTAATAACAAGCTATTATTCAATTTGTTTCTCTTTCTGAAAAAGAGAAGTAAGGTCAGTAATTTGATACATTTTTTTCTTTTTTTTCTCCTTTTCTTCTTTTCTTTGTTTAAACAATGACATTCTATTTAGATTATGTAGTGGGTAAAGGGTGGCGGAGGGCAGGGAGAGAAGAGTAATGAAAATATGATAAATAGAATAATAACATATTTATTCCATGTAAAAAGTTTATATGTTCTTCAAATGCTATTCCTAATTATATTTTCTTGATTATACTGCTTATGC
The DNA here is from genome assembly GCF_019279795.1 of Protopterus annectens. Lineage (NCBI taxonomy): Eukaryota > Metazoa > Chordata > Ceratodontiformes > Protopteridae > Protopterus > Protopterus annectens. Next base: position 1,634,608,468 of record NC_056732.1, read on the forward strand.
TTGTTTGTAAATAATATGTCATGCTTTAACTAATAATAATTAGAACTAAATAATAGTAAATAATATGTTTTATTTTTAACTCTATTAATATAAACAGTAAGTAATATTCCATTGTATATACTTCTTATAGCTTTCTCTTACATTTTTTATTTCTGCCTTACACTCTTTTATTTTCTACTCTCTTTTTCTTTTTTTATTCTTTCTCTTTATTTTTTTTTCATATTAATATATAGAAATGCTTTTGATCATATAGACACAGTAAATAATAAGATTTGCATAAAAATTGAGTTGGGACAATAATATTGAGTTTTATTACCTATTAATAACTTTGGGCTTAATTTCACTTACATAGAGGCTGTAGTAACCTGTAAAATACATGAAGGTTTTGTCATGTTTAGATGCATTTACACTGCTAAATGAATGTTTGTCACTAGTTTTAACAAGTTTCCCGCCAAAATGTTAAAGGAGATAATCTGGGATGTGGGCTACTTCATGAACAGTGTCCTCATGCTGTTTCAAAAGCTTCAACTCTCAGAATTCTCACAGAGAAGCTGAAAGCAGTCAATCTGACCTTTGACCCAGATATCACACTGACACATCACAGATTCAGGAAGAACACTCTACCAGGAAGTAGAACTGATGCAAATGCGACTATGTGAAAGAAAATGAACTCTTTGACATTTAAATGTGAGTTATTTTATATAATTACTTAAATATCTATGTTATAATTCATAAAATATGTCAGTTATAATGATTTTAAATGATGCAGTTTCTTGTAGTAAGTAAATGTCTTATTTTAGAAGGCATAGAAAATGAAACATTTATTCAAGTGTTTTTGAAAATCTACTTGACTGCAGCATACTAATCTGTGTTCAAAACTTATGTTCCAAACATATACATTACTATAACTCATTTAATTCATCTGAATGACAAGCATAAATAACTTTATAACTCTATTCTGGAAGAAATTGTCTTGTGATATATTTTAAAGCAGTAGTATAGACATACAAAATACAGATGTTTTTTACAATAATGCAAGTGTTTCTGAGAATTTGCATAACTATGCAGTATGATTTATAACAACTTCTATAAATATAATATTTTATTCTATTGACAATAATGAGTATGAGTAAAATGCTCATATACAAGCAATTCAAGGTTTTTTTTTCTGGAAGCTGTTGACTGCATTTACATGACAGAAAATAGATGCATCTTAATATATGTAATGTCTGAACCATATTAGCCAAAGTTTTTGATTTAAATGAATGCTAGAACTTATTTTTACATACTTTGAATAAATTAATATGTAAATATGCCTTCTTTTTTTTTCTCTCTTTCTTTCACTCTCTCTCCCTCTTTCACATCTTTTATTTCTCTCTCTCTTAGTTCCTAATATCAAGTTTATTTGAATGCTATTTGAATACAAGTGTATTATATTACATAGATGTATATAGTAGTATGAATAGTTTTTTAAAAAAAGTTTATTTTAGTTTATATGATGCTGTTTTATCAAATGTGTAGTCTTGTCTTGCTAGATAATTGAACTGAAAGCTGTTAATTTAAGTTAAATATAACCAGTATTAAATTGATAAGGTGGTCGCTGAGGTACTGCTGCTTAGGGTAGGGGTTAACTTGAGTGGTAAATACTACTCTAAGTTGGAGTTTTAACTCCAGGCTGGATGCAAGGTTTAATCCTTACATTATTTTCACTTGTTCATTGTTATATGTATATAGTTTTGACATCCACAGTATATTTTGTACACTCATTGTCACTACAAACAAAATTGAATCCTATACAAAATCCCATAAGAGATTCAATAAATACAGCTATATTTAAAGGTACACCTAAAGGAGGAGATGTAACATTACTTATGTTGTTATTTGTTATTTTGATCATAAGATTCTTAAGTTTTAAAAATGCCAAATGACATCTTTAAAAGGAATTTCTTTAAACATTAATGGATTGAATAATCCATGTAAAAGGGCAAGCCTAATAAGATACATTAATTTACATAAGGCCAACTTAGTCTTCCTGCAAGAAACCCATCTCTTGAAAAAGATATTGATAAACTAGCCACAAACAAATATACAGTATTGGTTAGTTCAGAGCACACTCAGAAAAAAGAGGAGTGGCTATTTTATGGAATAAAAGTATGCCCATTCCTAAAACCATTAAGTCTTATCAGGATGACAAAGGAATGTTTTGTATGGTTACAATACAAATTAATGGGAAGACTTACACTTTAATTAGTGTATATTGGATACCTGGAATTGGTATTAATACAGTGAAACATCATCTTGATAAGATCATATCATTCTCTATAGGCGATATTATTTTAGCTGGTGACTTTAATTGTATACTACATGAAAGTGATACTGCCACTATAGGAAAAAGAATTACATCTAATGCAAAACATTTAAATGATTTTGCTAATTCGTATCATTTGAATGATATTAATAATCAGAGATTCAAAATCATTACCATACACCTTTTTTTCTAACAGATACAAAACTTATTCAAAAATAGATAGGGTCTTTATTTCTAACCAGATGGTAACAGATTTAATTAATTCCAAAATCATTTCATGTCCTATATCTGATCATAATTCAATTGTTTTTGAATTCATGATAAAAAATACTCATAATGTTCAGATCAAAAGGATACCAGCATACTTAACTCAACTAAAAGACTATAAAGAATATATACTTTCAGAAGTACAACATTTTCTAGACATAAATAATACTCCTGAAGTCTCCATTGTCTATGTTTGGGATGCCTTATAATCATATCTATATGGACAAAGTATAAGATGGTATAATAATAAAAGGAAATCTTGGGATAAGGAATTGTTAGATATTCAAAGTAAATTAGACTCTTATAAACATAATAATAAAGAAAATATTATGGATAGGAAAGTCATTGAAGAAATAAACAAACTAAATGAGAAATACAAAGAAATTTTAACTCATAAAGTTAAAATAACTCTAGAGAAATACAAGTTTTGTCTTACTCAATAAGCCCCAAATACTTACATAGACTTAAAAATAAAACAAAAGGTTGAATAAACAAAACCATATCAAAGAAATCTTTTCTCTAAGGAAAAGAAGAATGTTTCTAGTCTACCAGAAATACTAGATGAATTTAGAAATCACTTTCACAATATTAACAATAATAACATTAACATGGAACCTAAAGATAAAATAAAGGAGTTTATAACCACAAACATGAATAAAAAGCTTAATAAACAACAGATTAAACTATTGGACAAAAGTATTTCATATACAGAGGTTATTACACAAATAAATAAGCTTAAATCAAACAAAGCACCGGTAATGATGGTATTATACCAGAGATATATAAAATCCTTTCTAAAAGTACATATTCATTAATACATAAGGTTTTTATTTTGGCCCAAACTGAGTTAATCCCCCATCTTGGCAATATACATTTATTTCGCCAATTTTAAAACCTAATAAAGATCCAACTAGATGTACTTCATATTGGCCCATCTCATTACTTAATGTTGATTATAAAATGTTTATGAGTATTTTTGCTGATAGATTGAAGACAATCATTCCCGGCATTATAGATATAGATCAGACAGGCTTCATTGTAAATAGAAATACTTTTGATAATATAAGAAGAACTTTAACATTAATTGATTTTGCAAATAGGAAAAAGAAAGATTTAACACTTATTAGTCTTGATATAAGTTCAGCATGTGATTCAGTAAGTTGGGACTATCTGTTTACCTTACTGAAGTGCACAAACTTCTCAGATGCATTTGTAAATCTAATTGAGCATTTATACAAAGGAACGTTGGCTTATATTAAGGTAGGAACATATGTTTCACAAAAATACCCATTCTTAAAGGTACAAAACAAGGATGTCCACTTTCTCCACTATTATTCACTTTAGTAATGGAGCCTTGGGCTAATTTGATCAGAAACAGTACTGACATAGAGGGTTTTGAAATAGATGAAAATACAACATCCAAAATTCAACTTTTTGCAGATGATGTTCTAATTACATCAGCGGGATCTAATTCTTCTATGCAGTCTCTATTTGATAAAATGATGAATTTTAAAAGTATTTCTGGTTTAATATTCAATGAAGAAAAAACTAAAATACTACCTATACATACACGAAAAAATATTCTCATTAGTGATTTTACTAAATATGTACCCAATTCAGGTCAGATAACTTATTTAGGTATAATACTATCTAAAGATATTAAATCTATTATATATAATAATTATAATACCTGTTTTCTTAATATACAAAATCTTTTTAATACCTGGAATAATATGTTTTTTACTATGGAGGAGAGACTTACAATTATTAAAATGATAATATTCCCCAAGATTTTATACTTAATACAATCAATAATACTTCCACCTACAAAAATAATTATCAAGAAACTGAATACACTAATGTTAAATTTCCTATGGGCACCTAATAGACCTAGGATTGCATTAAAGAAACATACTAATAGCTGGTCTCAAGGGGGTATTTCTTTTCCAGACTTTAATTTATATACTATCTCTTCTGTTGTAAAAGTTATTACTTTATTAATAGATCAGTCATATGGAAAGATTATTGGGAGCTAATTAGTATGCACTTCATGAAAATCTCCTTAACACATAAAAATATGATTGTAAATAACTCCATGTTATGGTTACTAAAGGAATTTTGTACTTCACCTATTACACCTAAACATATGGTTTGTTACCCATTAAATATTATTATTAGCTATCGTAACTTTATATTCATGCACCCTAAGTATAGGGAATGGAATTTTATTATATTCCTATAATGTATACTCAGGGTATGCTTTTGTCATCTACTTCTGAAGGAACTCATTTAGCTATAGATAATGATCTAAAGTACTGGTATCAGTTGATATCTGATAATAAAGTTAAAAATCTAGATTTCTTAAAACAAGAATTTGATCTAAGAGAAACTTGCTGGTTAGAGGTTCAGACCTTTAGACAACATCTCATTGATAGAATAGATCTAATGTCTATAACAGTTAAAGAATCTATTCCAACACTGATTGATTACTTGATATTAAATTTACAACATAAAGTTGAACTTTCATACATACATAAAATTATCAGACAAGAAACTTTTTACAGTGTAGATACATACTGGAATTATTTCACTTCTATTAATGGGGACCCACCAAATCAACAAGATAAACAATATATATTGGAATCTGCCTATAGAACTATGTCTTCCATTGTCTGGAGACTTTATACATGGAAATTTTTACATAGATCTTTTTATACACCTTTGATGATGAATAAAATAAATAATAAAGATAATCTATGTAAGAGATGTAATGTAGAAATTAATGCTGACTGGGCTCATATGTTTTATGACTGTATAAAATTGAAAGAATACTGGAAGTCAGTTAATGAATTTTTGCAGGCTCTTTTTACAGATAATTTCATTATTTCTAAATTTCTTATATTATTCAACACACCTGTACCTCAAAGTGTTAAAAAGGTTAAGCTTCCCTTGTTATGGTCTATTCTAGCAGTGGCTAGGAAAATAATAACCAGAAATTGGATTTCAGATACACCTCCTTAGTTCAATGAATTTAAAAATGTTATGAATATAGTGTGCCATATGGAAATAAACACAATTAGGTCAAGAACAACTAGAAAAACATCTTATTATATTGTATGGGATAATTTACAAAATTTGTTAAAAAAATCCTAATTTCAATAGCATGATATTTTAGTTTAATTAATTGATCTGATTGTAGTGGATGTCTTTGTAAATACTTTAGTTGTTTTGTTGAATGTTATAATCATATCTATTTTTAATTACTTGTATAAAATTGTTATGATATTTCTCTTGTATGTTAAAACAATAAACCTGTTTTAAAAAAAAAGAATGAGGAACGTACACTGATTTTTATATGTAATTTGATAAGCATGAAGCATTTTTGTTCTTTTCTTGTCTAACTGATAACCTTTTGGGGCTCACCAATCACCCCAAAACTGTAAGTTAGAAAATGAAGAGCATATTGGTTTATAGCATGGACTTTGTTTCCATATGTCAACATTGTTTTCAGTGTTAATTTTATTCTTCTAAAATATTCCTTACTGAGTTTTGCTTGCATTTGTTCATGTTTTATTGTCAATCCTTGATCAGTTCCCACATATTTATAAATTCCTTCCTTTATATTACATTCTTGTACCAGATTGATATTTTATTGGTGCTTCAGCTTTCTTTCTTTAAATGTTTCTTTTGTGTATTTATCAAATCAAGATGAAATGACATTTTTATAGCATCTGAGAAAGTTTTGATCACTTGCAGTTGTGCTTTCAGCTCATCTGATCAGCTATACAGTTTTAAATCACCCACAAAAAGAAAATGCAAAGTCTTTAAACTTTGTTGTTTTCAAGTTGTAACCATGACCTAATCTGTTAAGTAGTTGAACTGTGTATGTGTAGGGATGTTTCGAAAGACTATGTTTCACGTAGACTGTGTCTGTTTTAAATCATCATTGTATGACCCTAGATTTGGTACTTACTGAGGCATATAAGATCAGACATCTCCACAAATTTGTTGTTTATTTGTGTAAGTGAAGCTTTAGCTTTAGTGGAGTAAATCTGTGTGTACTGTTGTTCCATTTAGCCATGTTATACTTTTTTTGTTTTTGTTGTGTGTGCTTGAAATGTATGTTTGTCAAGTATTAACAAAGAGTTCCTTAGATGTATAATATGAGGGTATAAGTGGCTTAATTCAAACTAATAACTCATAGTAAATTATCAGTAGATGTGTGTACATGTGTGTTGTGTGTATAACTATATGTGCATGTGCATCCTAAGATGCCCTTCTGTCCCATGAAGAACTCTTTCTCTGCCTTCTGTCTAGTAGATGCATGCAGAACTGGAAACAGCACTAGTTGACCTAAGCAGTTATCTTGGTCCTGCTGGTAGGAAGGGGCGTGCATCTTTAAAAATGCCCTCTGTGTCTGTGCATCAACACACACACCTGCTTGTTGATTGTTTCTTCTTTTCTTCATCCGTGTGTGGAATTTAAACACATAAGACCTACTGCCTGCTTCTTCTCTCTAAATAGTAAAGCACTGATGAATATTCCATCAGTAAGGGGTGTGTGTGTGTGTGTGTGTGTGTGTGTGTGTGTGTGTGTGTGTGTGTGTGTGTGTGTGTGTGTGTGTGTGTGTGTGTGTGTGTGTGTGTGTGTGTGTGTGTGTGTGTGTGTGTGTGTGTGTGTGTGTGTGTGTGTGTGTGTGTGTGTGTGTGTGTGTGTGTGTGTGTGTGTGTGTGTGTGTGTATGTATGTGTGTTTAATGCCCTAGTTAGGGGTGGCAGATTAGTTAATTTGGTAAGGCTCAAACCATTACCTTGGTTACAGGAAAGAAGAGCCTGAGTGTCCTTCACACCAACTACCAGACTACTCAAAAAATATGAGTTTAAGTGCATTTTCAAGAAATGAGTTTCAGTGTTTTTTTCAAGGAATCGAGTTTCTGTGCATTTTTAAGGAATTGTGAGACGTTTACTGCTGTTCATGCCAAATCTGTTTTCAATGTGTAGCTGTTTTGTTTAGCAAATGGTTGTCAATGTTTGTACTATAGAATTTGAAAGCAGTGCTAGTAGCATGAGAGATAGCATACTTGCTTTTGATACAGAGGGCTGTGGGTTCTACTCCCACACCATGTAGATAGATTGCCGATACTGTGTTGCATTTTAAGAGGGGTAGGGTGCTGCAGTCCTGAGTGCGTCCTCCTTTGGATGAGATGCCTAGTAGCTATGACTCTGTTGTCAGCTTGCCATCCATTCCCTATTGCAATATTACCAGCTTACCAATTTTTTTTTTTTTTTTATGTAACATAGGCAAGTTATTCTTCAAGGGCAGCAGGCTCTGAATTTGTAGATGAAACACTGAAATGTAAAGTTTTGCTAGCAGCAGCCTCTTCATTAGTTACAGATCTCTTTAATGTGGAATTATTCAGATGACCTTTACTTCTGCAGAGATTGTGAATATTGACTGATATTGGTGGATTGTATTGACAGAAGTCTGAGTTCCCTTTTATGTTTGAAATGTTCTGAAATGGGTAGTTTTGTCATTACTGATTCATACATTTTGTTTCATTGTTTACTGGAAAAATGTTCAAAACTACAAATTTAAAACACACGCTAAAAGTGGTGCTGTATTATACAAGAAATGTAATTTAATACAACCAGGAAGGTGAATCAAAGAATACATGCATGTGTGTACAGTCCTAAAAGGTATGCAAGGGGTCTATAGTTTGAAAACAGCCCAAAGGTAAACTTACTCCACCACTGGCCAGATGCATTCTCTTTAAATATGGGTTTCAGTATAATTTCAATGAATGTGAGTTTCAAGGGCATAAAGGTTTACTGTTAATGCTATGTCTGTTTTCTCTGTGAGACTGTATTGTTTTGTTTGTCAAATATATCTCAGTGTTTGTGCTATAAAATTTAAGTAAAAGCTTTTAATTAAATCCAGATAACTAATCATTGTAGAAGTACAGAAGAAAATAGTATGTACACTGACAGGTTTCAACAGTGCTTATGGTAACTGGGGAGAAATAGACAAGTAATGGGACACTGGAATGGCTGCAGGGGCCCTGGGGGGATGCTGCTGGAGAAGATGCTGTATGTGTGTGTGTGTGTGTGTGTGTGTGTGTGTGTGTGTGTGTGTGTGTGTGTGTGTGTGTGTGTGTGTGTGTGTGTGTGTGTCTGTGTGTCTCTGTGTGTGTGTGTGTGTGTGTGTGTGTGTGTGTGTGTGTGTGTGTGTGTGTGTGTGTGTGTGTGTGTGTGTGTGTCTGTGTGTGTCTGTGTGTGTGTGTGTGTGTGTGTCTGTGTGTGTGTGTGTGTGTGTGTCTGTGTGTGTCTGTGTGTGTGTGTGTGTGTGTGTGTGTGTGTGTGTGTGTGTGTGTGTGTGTGTGAGTGTGAGAAGGAGCCCCTGATCCCTTACCTTGCTTAGGAACCCATTTGAATATGATCCAGCTCTGAGTAAATGCACTGGATTTATTTACCCTCAAGCCCTGAATAGAACAAAACAGGCATCAGAAAATGAATGAAAAAAAAATTGTATTCATTCCTTGTATTTACTTTTCCTCTGAATTGCATCTAATGAGACAAATATTTTCTGTGCACAGACCATTTAAAGAATGATGGAATAAAAGTCTGGGCCAGTCATTTTTTTGCAATTTTATGAATATTATTTTATATGAAGCTTCAGGCCTTATCTTTACTGTGTATTCAAAAGTTACATACTAGGATATAATTTCCATAAAGCCATATCTTAAGAATGTATTATAATTTTAAATAAAAGCTAAAACAAGAGCTGACATTTGCTACCTATAGTTGCCTGATTTTTTTCCCAAATTCCTAGACAGAATATCCAGAATTTGAACAGTGAACACATTTCAACCAGTATAAAAAAACAGGAATATTTAACAGGTCTTTCCTCATATTGTTTCTATCCGTCTGATTAATTTTGACATTCAACATATCATACATGGGTAGTTCTGCCGAACAAAGACAGTGAATATGGAAATCAGAGAAGACAGTCAGTTACCCCAACATGTGAAGGGGAGGAAAAATCTGTAGATTTCTGCATTTCACGGCTGATGCAGTTGAGGATATTCAGGCAGTAACATCAAGCCACGGATTTTGCCGTTGAAGTTACTGATGCTAATGTGACTGGGAATGTCCGACTAGGTTCCACAGAGCCTGTTTTCAGCGGAGAGAAATGCTCCAAATGCATGTCTAGTAAAACCCCACGGAACACAGGGAGAACATGCAACTCCACACAGAAGGCCAACACTGTGTGTTGAATGATGGCTGTGGCTGGACACACACGCCTTGTCCAGGACTGGATTATTGGGCCTCTTTATGGGCCATCGGTGAGCTCTGGCAGATATTTTCTTTGAACTAAAGGGTCCCTCTTACAGTTGAAAATAAAGTTTTTGAAGTGAATCATTTTGCTGAAATATTTCTTCCATCGCCAGCTGCTGTAATTGTTTTGTCAAATGTGCGCAGGCAGTTTATAAGTCCATTTAGAAAGGCACAAATTGATTTCTTCTCATTGTGTAACATGTTGACTTTAATCCAGCTAAAAATATCAAGCCAAAATAGGGAAAATAGTGTAAATGAAGGAAAACGGGTATAGGTGAGGTGCCAAAGAAGGTAACTGTTGTGTGATGTTAGTGTAGGAATCAGACATTTCAGATCACATCCTTTTTTTTCAGCAGAGCTGAATAGAGTTTAAGAACTCATTAAAAATGTCTGTGACTGGCCTGGAAGTCTTGAGAAATACTGCCGAAATGTATGGCTTTTGTTTTCTGTACCAGGCAGAGATTTTGTAAAGAGGGATACCGAGGTGTTTCTACTGCCTGACTGAGGTATACACTGAATGGAAGGCTGAGCAAGACTAGACAATGTTGTTAAGGAGTCTTCATGCTATTGCAGATGCCAGTTTTTATTTTTTCATGCAGAAAACAAACTGGATTTTTTTTCTTGAAAGTAAGTAGTTAAGTTTTGTACCTGACTGAGGTATACACTGAATGGAAGGCTGAGCAAGACTATACAATGTTGTTAAGGAGTCATCATGCTATTGCAGATGCCAGTTTTTATTTTTTCATGCAGAAAACAAAGTGGATTTTTTTTCTTGAAAGTAAGTAGTTAAGTTTTGTATGCAGAAAAGCAAACAGAATTTTTGGCTTGTAAGCAGGCAGATATATAATATACTTATATATTTTAAATATAATATATGTATATATTGCATTTTTTCATTCACTCTGTGTATAATGTGTTGCAATAAAATAGCAAAATGAACAACTAATGTAAAACATTGTAATCATCATTGCATACCTCTGCCCTCTCTTAACTGGGTTGAATTCCCACAACACCTCATTTACCTACAACATATAACTGCCCACAAAATCATGCATAAATGTGACACATGCCGAGCCATGAATGTCATATTCCACAGCTACCTACCAAAACGGTCTCGGAGATCTGAAGATAAACAACTCCTCTCCATACAATGTCAGCTGGACAAAGTCTATATTCTTATTCTGTTGCTAAAACCTGGAATACCCTGCCTCTAGTAACAGAAAATTCATTCCTGGTTTTAGACCTATGTCTCTAATGGACACAGGCAACCTGTAAATGGTTCAACTCCCAGGCCCCTGCTTGTAAATGTTCCATCTCCCAAACCACTGCTTACACTTATCAAGGGTACCAGAACCTGTCAGAGATTTGGGATGCACGGCTAGGTTAAAAAAGGCAGTAAAAAAGTACTCACTACTACTCATCATTTTTCCGTTACTACTACTAATTACTACTACTCAGTTTTTCTGTTAATACTACTCAGTACTACTCCTCATTTTACTCTTTGCTACTACTCATTACTACTCTTCATTTACCCTTGGCTACTACTCACTACTACTCCTCATTTTACCCTTTGCTAGTACTCACTACTACTCCTCATTTTACCATTGCTACTACTCACTACTACTCCTTGTTTTAACCTTTGCTAGTACTCACTACTACTCCTCATTTTACCATTACTACTACTACTCACTACTACTACTTATTTTACCCTTGGCTACTACTCACTACTACTCCTTATTTTACTATTGCTACTATTCACTACTACTCCTCATTTTGCCCTTGGCTAATACTCAATACTAATCCTCATTTTATCACTGTTGCTACTCACTACTACTCCTCATTTTACCCTTTGCTACTACTCAGTACTACTCCTCATTTTACCCTTTGTTACTACTCACTATTACAACTCCTCATTTTACCCTTGGCTATGCACTACTACTCTCCAGTTTACCATTGTTGCTACTCACTTCTGCTCCTTATTTTAGCATTGTTGCCACTCACTACTACTCCTCATTTTACCATTACTAGTGCTAACTAGTACTAGTAATTTTTCTGTTACTACTACTAATTACTACTCCTCATTTTACCCTTTGCTACTACTCTCTACTGCTCCTCATTTTACCCTTTGCTAGTACTCTCTACTGCTCCTCATTTTACTCTTTGGTACTGCTCACTATTACTCCTCATTTTACCCCTGGCTACTACTCACTACTACTCCTCATTTTACTATTGCTACTCCTCACTACTACCTCTCATTTTACCCTTTGCTAGTACTCACTACTACACCTCATTTTACCATTGTTGCTACTCACTACTACTCTACTCATTTTACCATTACTAGTGCTAACTACTACTACTCATTTTTCCTGTTACTACTAATAATTACTACTCTTCAGTTTACCCTTTGCTACTACTCACTACTACTCCTCCTCATTTTACATTTTGTTACTACTCACTACTACTCCTCATTTACCCTTGGCTACTACTCACTACTACTCCTCATTTTACCATTGCTACCACTTACTACTACTCCTCATTTCACCCTTTGCTAGTACTCACTTCTTCTTCTTCTTCTTTTGGCTTCTCCCATTAGGGGTCGCCACAGCAGATCAACTGTTTCCATTTCTTCCTGTCCTGTGCATCTTGCTGTGTCACACCAACCACTTGCATGTCCTCTCTCACCACATCCATAAACCTTATCTTAGGCCTCCCTCTTTTCCTGTTACCTGGCAGCTTCATCCTTAGCATCTTTTTCCCAATATACTCTGCATCCCTCCTTAGCACATATTCAAACCAACGTAATCTTGCCTCTCTGGCTTTGTCTCCAAACCTTCCAACCTGGGCTGACCCTTTAATATACTTATTCCTAATCCTGTCCATCCTCATCACACCCAGTGCAAATCTTAACATCTTCAACTCTGCCACGTCAAGCTCTGACTCCTGCCTTTTTGTCAATGCCACTACCCTTTTGTAGACCTTCCCTTTCACTCTTACTGGTACTCATCTGTCACAAATCACTACTGATACTCTTCTCCACCCACTCGATCCTGTCTGTACTCTCTTCTTCACCTCTCTTCCACACTCACCATTACTCTGAACTGTTGATCCCAAGTACTTAAACTCATCCTCCTTTGCCACCTCTACTCCCTGCATCCTCACCATTCCTCTATCCTCCCTCTCATTCACACACATATATTCTCTCTTTGTCCTGCTGACCTACATTCCTCTTCTCTCTAGAGCATATCCCCACCTCTGCAGGGTCTCCTCCACCTGTTCCATACTCTCACTACAGATCACAATGTCAGCTGCAAACATCATAGTCCATGGGGACTCCTGTCTGATCTCGTCTGTCAACCTGTCCATCACCATTGCAAGTAAGAAATGGCTCAGAGCTGATCCTTGATGTAATCCCACCTCCACCTTAAATGCATCCGTCACTCCCACCCCAGACCTCACCGCTGCACACTACCCTCATACATATCCTGTACCACTCTTACATATTTCTCTGACACTCCCAACTTCCTCATCCAATACCACAGCTCATCTCTAGGCACCCTGTCATATGCTTTCTCTAAATCCACAAAGACACAATGCAACTCCTTCTGACCTTCTCTGTACTTCTTCATCAACACTCTCAGCGCAAACATTGCATCTGTAGTGCTCTTTCCTTGCATGAAACCATACTGCTGATCACTAATCATCACCTCCCTTCTTAACCTAGCTTCCACTACTCTTTCCATAACTTCATGCTGTGACTGATCAGTTTAATCCCTCTGTAGTTATTACAGCTCTGCACATCACCCTTATTATTAAAAATCAGTACCAAAACACTTTTTCTCCATTCCTCAGGCATCCTCTCACTTTCCAAGATTTCATTAAACAATCTAGTTAAAAACTCCACTGCCATTTCATCTAAACACCTCCATGCTTCCACAGGTATGTCATCTGGACCAACAGCCTTTCTGTTCTTCATCCTCTTCATAGATATCCTTACTTCCTCCTTGCTAATCCACTGCACTCCATGATTCACTATCCGCACATCATCCAACCTTCTCTCCCTCTCATTCTTTTCATTCATCAGCCCCTCAAAGCCTCTTTCCATGTGCTGAACACACTCTCCTCGATTGTGAGTATGTTTCCCTCATTATCCTTTATCACCCTTACCTGCTGCACATATTTGCTAGCTTGGTCCCTCTATCTAGCCAATCTGTACAGGTCCTTTTCTCCCTCCTAAGTGTCCAACCTTTTATACAACTCTTCATACGCCTTATCCTTAGCCTTTGCCACCTCTCTCTTTGCCATGCACCTCATCTCCTTATACTCTTGTCTACTTTCTTCATCTCTTTGACAATTCCACTTCTTCTTTGCCAACCTCTTTCTCTGTATACTCTCCTGTACTTCTTCATTCCACCACCAGGTCTCCTTGTCCTCCTTCCTCTTTTCAGATGTCACACCAAGCACCTTTCTAGCCATCTCTCTTACTAGCTTTGCTGTATTTACCCAGCTATTCGGTAACTCTTCACTGCCACCCAATGCCTGTCTTAACTCTTCTCTGAACATCACCTCACAATTACCCTTTTTCAATTTCCACCATTTGATCCTTGGTGCTGCCCTCACACTCATCCTCCTCTTCTTGATCACCAATGTCATCCTACAAACCACCATCCTATGCTGCCTAACTACACTTTCCCCTGCCACCACTTTACAGTCTTCAATCTCCTTCAGACTGGCCCTTGTACTTAAGATATAATCCACCGTGTGCATCTTCCTCCACTCTTGTATGTCACCCTATGCTCCTCCCTCTTGTTAAAATACGTATTCATCACAGCCATGTCCATCCTTTTCGCAAAATCCACTGCCATCTGACCTTCTGCATTCCTTTGCTTAACACCATACCTACCCATCACTTCCTCATCCCCTCTGTTCCCTTCACCAACATGCCCATTGAAATCTGCTCCAATCACAAGTCTCTCACCCTTGGGTACAGTCATCACTACTTCATCCAACTCACTCCAAAATGTTTATTTCTCATCCATCACACACCCAACTTGTGGAGCATATGCACTAACAACATTCATCATTACACCATCAATTTCCAGCTTCATAAACATCACTCTATCCGACACTCTTTTCACCTCCAAAACACTCTTAGCATACTGTTCCTTCAGGATAATGCCTACGCCATTTCTCCTCCCATCCACACCATGATAAAACAGTTTGAAACTGACTCCGATACACCTAGCCTTGCTCCCCTTCCATCTGATCTCTTGCACTACTACTCCTCATTTACCCTTGGTTACTACTCACTACTCCTTGTCATTTTACCATTGCTACCACTCACTACTACTCCTCATTTTACCCTTTGCTAGTACTCACTCCTCCTCCTCATTTTACCATTGTTACTATGCACTACTACTCCTCATTTTACCCTTTGCTAGTACTCACTACTACTACCCATTTTACTATTACTGCTACTAACTACTACTACTACTTATTTTTTTGTTACTACTACTCACTACTACTCCTCATTTTACCCTTTCCTACTACTCACTCCTCCTCCTCATTTTACCGTTACTACTACTAATTACCATACCTCTCAATTCTGGACAAAGCCTAAAATGATGGGGAGACAAATAGGGGCAGATTTTAAATATTGCTCTTACAAACTTAGAAAGTTGATAGAATAATAGATTTTGCATTAGCATGAATATTCTGGAGGATGTGGCGTTTTCAACTCAAATGTTTGTCATTATTTAAAGAATGCTCACTAATACTCCTTATTTACCCTTGGCTACTACTCACCACTACTCCTCATTCTACCATTGCTACTACTCACTACTACTCCTCATTTTACCCTTTGCTAGTACTCACTACTACTTCTCATTTTACCATTGTTACTACTCACTACTACTCCTCATTTTACCCTTTGCTAGTACTCACTACTACTACCCATTTTACTATTACTGCTACTAACTACTACTACTACTTATTTTTCTGTTACTACTACTCACTACTACTCCTCATTTTACCCTTTGCTAGTACTCACTACTACTCCTCATTTTACCATTGTTACTACTCACTACTCCTCATTTTACTCTTTGCTAGTGCTCTCTTCTGCTCCTCATTTTACTCTTTGCTACTATTCGCTACTACTCATTTGACCTTTGGCTACTACGCACTACTACTACTTATTTTACTATTGCTACTACTCACTACTACTCCTCATTTTACCCTTTGCTAGTACTCACTACTACTCCTCATTTTACCATTGTTACTACTCACTACTCCTCATTTTACTCTTTGCTAGTGCTCTCTTCTGCTCCTCATTTTACTCTTTGCTACTATTCGCTACTCCTCATTTTACACTTTACTAGTACTCACTACTACTCCTCATTTTCTGCCATTGCTACTAACTACTACTCCTCATTTTTCTGTTACTACTACTCCACATTTTACCCTTTCCTACTACTCACTACTACTCCTCATTTTACCATTGCTACTATTCACTACTACTCCTTATTTTACCCTTTGCTACTATTCCTCCTTTCTCATTTTACCATTGCTACTACTCCTTATTTTACCCTTTGCTACTACTCATTTTACCATTGCTACTACTCACTACTACTCCTCATTTTAACCTTTGCTAGTACTCACTACTACTCCTCATTTTGCTATTACTACTATTAACTACTACTAACTAAAAACACTGCCAGTAAATGGATTGAAGAAAGATGCCACAACCTTGTTTAGCAGTTTCGTCCAATTTAATAGGCATGAACTTCTTCAGAAAATAACATCCATACATTTTCCAGCATTTAAATAAATAACTGCTGTGTCACATGTGAACAAATAAACCAATAAAATGCATAAAGCACTTAATGTGTTGTTCAAACAATAAAAAGCACATCACTTTTTCTAAAAAAATAGACATAAAAAGTCAACACTTAAACATATAAAATTGTAAATATTAATAATAATAATAATAATAATAATAATAATCATAATTATAATCTTCGTGCTTGTAAAAAGCACTTTATATTAATCATATCATTTAATCCAGGGAGCTGATCTGCATTTATTAAAATCTGTCATAAAGTCTCTTTACATTCTAAAAGAACTTTAAAGTACCCACTAAATTTATTGTCATTGACTCTCTCTAAAATAAAAAATGAGAACTTTTTGAAACTGGAATAAGTCGTAGCATGTTTGGCTAGAGCATTTGACATATCTTTTTTACATATAGCTAGTGTGTGTTCATACATACGTTTGTTTAATGCTCTTATTGTCTTTCCTATATAAAAATGTTCACATGAACTACACATAGCAACATAAATCACATTTCTAGTCTTACAAGTGCAGTGTCCCTTACACTGAATTGTCCTGTTGATGTGTTTAAACAACACTGAACTAGTCCCTGCAATGTATCTACATTGTTTGCATGTTCCACAAGGAAAGGTACAAAAATTGAAACTAGTATTGACACTATTACAGTCAAAGGTACCTCTCTCTAAAATAGTCTTTATATTGACTATCCTTTTGTAAGTAAACAAAGGAAAATTGCCAACGATTTTACTCAAATCAGTGTTACCTATGAAATGTGAAGTTGTCAAGGGACAGTTCATCAGACTGAATCGGTTAACCAGTAGAGATGAAGTCTTTCACACTGAAACAGAAATTGATGGGATTTTTTATACAAAGAGCTTATGACAAAGTCTGGTTGGATAGTATATTAAATTAGGTTTTTGGTCTTAGATTCAGTAAGGCTTGTCCTATTTTGAAACAAATTAACAATCTAGTTGCAGTAAATTCAGAAATTAATGTAAAATTGAGTGATTATACCTTGGCTTTCCCTATTCCTATTACTAATGAGATGATGTTTATTAGAAATACCATTTTGAATAATTGGAAAGTAGTGTTAGGTAACACTGACTTGAGTAAAATCATTGGCAATTTTCCTTTGTTTACTTACAAAAGGATAGTCAATATAAAGACTAGTTTAGAGAGTGATACCTTTGACTGTAATAGTGTCAATACTAGTTTCAATGTGGGTACCTTTCCTGGTTAGATACATTGCAGGGACTAGTTCAGTGTTGTTTAAACACATCAACAGGACAATTCAGTGAAAGGGACACTGCACTTGTAAGACTAGAAATGTGGTTTATGTTGCTATGTGTAGTTCAATTGAACATTTTTATATAGGAAAGACAATAAGAGCATTAAACAAATGTATGTATGAACACACACTAGCTATACGTAAAAAAGATATGTCAAATGCTCTAGCCAAACATGCTACGACTTGTTCCAGTTTCAAAAAGTTCTCATTTTTTATTTTAGAGAGAGTCAATGACAATAAATTTAGTGGGAACTTTAAAGTTCTTTTAGAATGTAAAGAGACTTTATGGCAGATTTTACTAAATGCAGATCAGCTTCCTGGATTAAATGATATGATTAATATAAAGTGCTTTTTACAAGTGCAAAGATTATAATTATTATTATTATTGTTATTAATATTTACAATTTTATATGTTTGTTGACTTTTTATGTCGATTTTTTTAGAAAAAGTGATGTGCTTTTTATTGTTTGAACAACACATTAAGTATTTTATGCATTTTATTGGTTTATTTGTTCACATGTGACACAGCAGTTAATTTATTTAAATGCTGGAAAATGTATGGATGTTATTTTCTGAAGAAGTTCATGTCTATTAAATTGGACGAAAGCGCTAAACAAGGTTGTGGCATCTTTCTTCAATCCATTTACTGGCAGTGTTTTTACTTGTTTTTTCGTGGTTTTATTAACTACTACTACTCATTTTTTGTTACTACTACTCACTACTACTCCTCATTTTACCCTTTGCTACTACTCACTACTACTCCTCATTTTACCGTTGCTACTACTCACTACTACTCCTCATTTTATCCTTGGCTATTACTCATTACTATTCCTCATTTTACCGTTGTTGCTACTCACTACTACTCCTCATTTTACCCTTGGTTTGACTCACTACTACTCCTCATCCGTCTTCCATATCCTCCCGCCTGTCTCCAGCCACGGCCTCTGCTACTCACCTTTCCCCTAACGTAACTTACCTCACTTATCATTTTCCTTACATAACTTAACATTCTTAATCTTACTAGTCTACTGATTTGTAATCTGTTCCTAAATTGGGTTTATTTTATATACATTTCTGTATTATGTAACACAGATATTGAAATGTTTACCTATTATTATGTTTCTGTAATATCACTTGAGCTTTTCTCCCCAGGCATCCACTGAACATCGGTACCTGTTGACCCAGTTAGACTTTCCTGGTAAACAAATGTCAGTAAATAAATGAATAATGTCACATACCTTTTGTGCTTAGACCCGGGCTGAGATTAGAAGTAGGTTCAGTGTGATCAGTGCTCTCTACTTCAGTTAACATATTCATACAAAAAAAAAAGAAAATTAAATAAGTAAGTAATTAGATAAGGTTTGTACTACTTTGTCTGAAATTTAAAATTATGCAGTGTTCAATCAGATGAAAACAGCCAGTTGAATCTTGCTACTTGACAAAAACTTAAAAAACATTTTTTGCAAGAGGCAAACGTGCTCACCCCCACAAACCTTTATATAGCAACTCCAGAGTATCAGAAACACAGAGAAAAGGGGACGAATCCAAGTATGCAGTTCTATCAGCACCAGTATCACACTTCCAAAAACAAGCCCAGTAAAAGTGCTTGTGAGCAAGTGATAGAACCTAGTCATTCTGTTCACTTCCTTTAGGCCCGTTGTCATATCCCTCTGCTCTGCTTTAGAATGGAAGACATAGGTGCTTAACTTGTAAACATCTATATCTGGATCTGGTTTTTGAAGTATTATCCATTTTTAAATTTCCTAGGTAACATCTACATATTGTTTAAGCCTATAATTTCTCAGCTAGATGTTGTGCTCACTTTATATTCCCCCTTTCTGATTCTTAATGAAGTGTTAAATGCAGTGCCTGCTCATTGCTTGAGTCGCATATCACCTTTTCATTTTTGTCTGCCTTATGTTATAAACAAATCTGCATTGCTTGATTACATTCTGATTTTATTCTTATTATGTTTTCTCTACCTTATATAATATACAAGTCTGTATTATTTGATTATACTATGATTTTCTTCTCACTGGCAGGGCCTGAAATTGTTGCATTGCGATCAGTGCACTACCCCAGTAAACAAAGATAATAAACAAACAAAATAAATAAATTCAAACAGAAATCATACCAGCAGTCATTCTATGTGGTGAGCAGTGATCAGAGAGTACAAAAATGGCGAGTTAAGTGGATAGTTAGACGCTCATTCATGTAGAACTCGGTGATTAGAGTTCTCCACTTATACAGCAGGATATAACAGCTTTAAATTTTTGTAGACATTGACCTGAAGAGGACTTGTTTCTGTAAGACATCTGGCAAAGTGTTCATGTAAGATAAGTGCAGAGATTCTGATTAATTTAAGTAATCACATCCTGAAAGTTAAGGACAATAAAATAAATTTAAGAAATGATTTTGTAAAGTGAAACATGAAAAATTATGATAATTAAATACTTAGTACTTTTCTTCACTGTGGTATAGAAAGGCCTTTTTTAGATGCATAGTAGTCGGAATGTTTAAATTTTTGTATGGCTGTGACTTATCAAGTTAGATTTTTTTTGCCTGTTTTATCCCTGTGAACTGCAGTGATACAATTGTATTGACTAATGTGCAAAGGTTAAACTCTTAAGTGCAAGGCAGGTCATTTAAATCAATGCTGCATTGAATACCTAGTCAACAGAATCGATTCATTATAGTACTGCGAGCTTTATGCAGTGTGCCGCACTAACTGGGGCAGTACTGATGCAGTAATTCTTTCCTGATGCTTTGCATTTCAGTATACCAGAGATGAGTGTTGTTGCTTTTTAATTACAGACCATATAGACCTGGCCTGCATTTTATGGTTTATCTGGCATAAATGTTGCTTAATTTGTGTGTGCTCCATCTATCTACTTTGTTTAGTTGCATAAGCAGAAACTTGTCACTTCTCAACTTGACGCATGTATGTGTGCTTTTGATGTGACGTCTTGTGTTGACTGAGTAAGTATGCTTTATTTTAATTATAAACTAAAACATACAAAGTAAGTGAATGAGGACATCTGGCAGAAATAAAAGCTCTTTAGCAAAGTAACTGAACACTGCCAGAAGAATTGCCGTTGTGCACACTTCCTGGAGCAGGGTGGTTTAGTGAGCTTACATCACTGGCTCTTGCCATGTGTTGATCTTGGGTCAGAGTGCTGTCCTCAGCTGAGGTGGGAAAGAAACCTCTGGCAGGACTTCCACACGTGCCAGCTGTGTGTTGTTGTAACATATTGATGATGTCATTGGTCTATGATGACAGGAGGAAACAATGAAATCACAATTGCTGTTTTACTATGTCTTAAATTACATTTGGTCCCTGAAGTATAAAAGGGTGCAGTTTCTGTGAACTGTAAAGGCTATGATGCAGAAGTAAGTCCCAGCATCAACAGGTGGCAAAACTGGAAAATGTGGCACTTGATTTTGGCAAAGAAAACAAGACATTTCTTTCTGCTTACATGATAGCTTGCTGTTTGTCATTATCTATGGTTCTAGTGAGAAAATCGCTGTTATTTGACAAACCATGGTTCATTTTAAACCAAATGATTTTACTAGTAAAAAAGCAATGATGTAGAAAGAATGGAGCTGCAGGTTATAACAGCAAAGTGTATGAAAGTGGTACGATAAACATCTGTGCATCTTTACATAAGAAAAAATCATTTCTATCTATAGTAATAACCCACGGGGGTTCGCTAGTAGTGTACATGCTCCAGCCTCCCTGCAGCATTAGGGACTGCCTTTTGGCACTGTGTTTGGTTTTAATATCCAATAATTTTCATAGTAAAAAAGTAATGATTCAGAAAGAAAGCATCTGCAAGCTGTAAAAGCATAGGGTATAAAATGCTGTAATAAACATCTATCAGTTTCTTGCATAAGAAAACACAATTATTTTCTACAATAATAACCCATGGGGTGTCTTTCTGTTGTAATGTATGTGCACTTAGGAACTTCTTTTTGGATTTTAATTTATTTTTATTCATTTTTTCATAGTATTATTTCTGTGGTGAGGAAATGACATATAGCAACTGCATAAGCTAAAGAAGGGTGAATGTACTAAGCAGAGTTTTAACAGCCATCATCAGGTTTATGTAGCATCCCATCCTGTGGGTGTTTGTTAAAGTCTTTAGTGTAATAAGGTCACACACACACACACACACACACACACACACACACACACACACACACACACACACACACTGGCAGGACACTCAGAAGCCTGCTTTCACCCCACTCAGTATCAATGATAATGTATTTACTGCTATAGAAGATTACTAATTAATCAAATGCTGTTTTAAAAATGGAAAACTGTATAGCTTTGTATAAGGCAGGTAACTGCAATGGGTAAATTTGTTTGTCCAGCAGCTCCAGCAGTACATTTCCTGACTTAATTTTCTACATTTCGAGAGCAGTCTTTATATCTATATCTATATACACATATCTATATATATTCATGTATCTATATTCTGTGTTTTTATATATATATATATATATATATATATATATATATGTATATTATATATATATATATATATATATATATATATATATATATATATATAACATATATGATTCCCCGACTACGCCAGATGACCAGATGACCGACACAGAACACACCAATGCAAACACAAAACACCAACACCACACACACACGGAAAAACAACAACGAAACAACACGCAACACAGCATATAGCATATAGCTACTGACCCCCCTCTAACCCTAAGGTCCTACACACTATCCCACACTATCCCACACTTCACCTGCACCCCACCTAACCCTAACCCACTTAACCCCCCCAGCCTACCTAACTCACACACACACCCTACCTACACACCCACCTAAACTCCCTAACCCACCTCCCCCACCCCCCCCTCCCCCAAACTCCACTCACCTCACACACTTCACCACCTACCACAACGTAACTCACCGCACCCAACCTGTGTCTAAACCTACCCACCCCACACTACTGCACACTTACACCTACACACTTACCGAACGAACACACCACTTCTCCACACACACCTTCCCACAGCGACATCCCACACCAATCTAGCACGGCACTACCTAACTCACTCCTAACTCCGTCACCACCCACGTCACTATCCACATTCGATCGCATCTCTTTGTCGGTTTCCGACCTGTCGGGCTTTGTCCTGTCACTTACCACTTAGGTCATCTGGCGCCAGTGAGTCAGTGAGTTTTCTGTCGATGTTGGCATTAGTAGTAGACCCATATATATATATGTGTGTGTGTGTGTGTGTGTGTGTGTGTGTGTGTGTGTGTGTGTGTGTGTGTGTGTAGATATAGGGGTCTACTTCATAACACTGACCCACAGTTCTTCGACTGTCAAAATGGGGAGATGAAAATGCCATAATTTTACAAGCAGAAACTAATTCCCGGAACACTGTATATCCTCTCAAGGAAAGTAACCACTTGGCCACCAATTATAAAAATCACAAATGGTAGCAAATTACACCCACAAAAGTCAGGGGCTTTGCCCCCACCCCCAACCTACTTAAACATACCAACTCTGCCATCGCACTATAGTGGCGAAAGGGCACAGTTCACTATGATGGCCAAGTGGTTACTTTCCCAGAGAGGATATACACTGTTCCGGGAGTTCATGCTTATAATATCATGGCATTATTGTCTCATCATTTTGACAGTCGATGAACTGTGGGTTGACGTTATGAAGGGGACCCAGATTTATATATATATATATATATATATATATATATATATATATATATATATACATATATACATATATATATACATATATATATATATATATATATAAATAAATATATATATATGTGTGTGTGTGTGTGTGTGTATTATATATAGATCTTCTTCTTATATATACCAACAGCAGTCAGCACGTAATCCACAGCTAGGGCATCCACTTCCTTTTTCACCAATAAAAACCTTCTCAATAAAATTTTAAATATTTATTGAGCGTGAATAAAAAATAAAAATTGTTTCAGCCAAAGAGATAAAGTCCATTCAACTTGTATAACCAAGGTGGATCAACTTCTCAAACATAAGCGCTTTCGGATCCAAATACTGATCCTTCTTCAGTTGAATGAAACAATTTTTATTTTTTATTCACGCTCAATAAATATTTTTAATTTTATTGAGAACGTTTTTTATTTGGTGAAAAAGGAAGTGGATACCCCAGCTGTGGATTACGTGCTGACTGCTGTTGGTGTTTTGGATTTCTTTGTATGCAGCACTTTCCTGTTAGCATACGTTGTTTGTGTTGGCTTATATATATATATATATATATCTATATCTATATATATATATATATATATATATATATATATATACACACACACACACACATGTATATATATATATATACATATATATATATATATATATATATACACACATATCTTTACAGGTGTATAGGTATATGGATCTAGTTTGTAACATCAGTATTTCAGAACATCATACATAATATGGTCAAAACCATATAATCAAAGTTCTGAAATGTCAGAAACTGCAAAAAGACAGTGGGCAAATCTGAGTGGTGTCACCACATATCCTGCTAATTATATATACCAACTCTGAGACTGCACTACAGTAGAGAAAAGGGCAAATTCCATGATCCCCACTGTACTGTGATCTCACTTAATCCCAAATGCAGTTCAGCATTCTGAAATGTCGATGTGTATATATACATGTACACACACACAGATTTTTCTACAAGATTCTTTTGAAATAGTTGACAGATTAAGATAATAGCTTTTATCTTAACAGTACCACTGAAAGAGATTATTGGTTAATGTATTCTGTGGATAAGAACAAAATAGTGCTGAATGCAGCATTAAGTAAAAACCTTGCGGTATAAATTAATGCTCAACAAGTGACTGGTGAGTCTGAAAGACATGTTACTTTTATTTTTTTAATACAGTTACATGTCCACTAAAACTCATGAAATCAATTTTAAATGTTAACCTGTGTTAATGACAAGTTGATCTCTGAAGAAAATTCTGAAGGTCAAATAATTTACAACCTTCAGCAAAGTTGAAAGTATTGATTATATGACTAGAATCCATTTTAAACACTTGCCACTAACTTCTGTGTCATGTTAGTACTAGGTTCTTTTCCCAGTGCAGTGTTTGGAATATAAAATAAGCTCTGTATATACTGAAATTTGGAACTTTGTTGCCTGAAGGATTAAATGAGGCTGTTAAACAGAAGTGTCTAATTGAACATTGTTTAACGTTGCTATTGATTGCTGTAATTTTACTTGTTTGAAATTATAAATTGCACGTGTTTCCATCTTGAATTTAAAGGCTTGGATGGATCATCTTAAAGTGTCATGAAGAATAATTTGTAACTCAGTAAAGTGATGTATTTCACTGTTTTAACACATTTTTTACCCATTATGTCCAGGTTCCTGCATGTCATGGTGCAGTGAGTGCTTGCAGACTACCTCAGCAAATGTCACAAAGCGGATTTATGATGGATGCTTTTTTATTTTACTCATTTGATAGCCAGATAAGCCCACTACATAAAACTGTTTCCTTTTTTAGGTGCACCATCTGGCTAAATGACTTAAAGTCCCACAGTTTATAAATGGACATTGATGGTGTTAATCCCAAGTCTACAAGATGTAGCTTTTTAGCAGCTCCTTGCTTTAATCCTGTTAGCAGCTCCTTTCTTTAATCCTGTTAGCAGCTCCTTGCTTTAATCCTGTTAGCAGCTCCTTTCTTTAATCCTGTGGCCTAAATGTCAGATTTTTCAGGGTATGATGTTACACGAGTAATAGAACTCTAAACTGCATATGTTGTAGTCTACTGTGTTACTATTGTCCTATGCTGCTCTGTACCTCATGACATGCTCCGCTTCAGACACAATGTTCCACTCACTGTTGCATGACAGCTGCCATGATTTTTGTTTAACTCCTAGTGGCCAAAAGAGCATCATCTGGGAGCTTACACCTGTCTTAGACACTGGCTTGGGAGATTACACCTGACTCATACTCTGGCTTGGGAGATTACACCTGTATCAGACTCTGGTTTGGAGATTACACCTGCCTCTAGGCTTGGACAATTGCACCTATCTCAGACTCTGGTTTGGGAGATTACACCTGACTCATACTCTGGTTTGAGAGATTACACCTATCTCAAACTCTGGTTTGGAGATTAGACTTGACTCATACTCTGGCTTGGGAGATTACACCTGACTCATACTCTGGCTTGGGAGATTACACCTGACTCAGACTCTGTCTTGGGAGATTACACCTGTATCAGACTCTGGCTTGGGAAATTACACCTGACTCATACTCTGGTTTGGGAGATTACACCTATCTTAGACTCTGGCTTGGGAAATTACACATGACTCATACTCTGTTTTGGGAGATTAAACCTGTATTAGACTCTGGTCTGGAGATTACACCTGCCTCTAGGCTTGGGCAATTACACCTATCTCAGACTCTGGTTTGGGAGATTACACCTGTATCAGACTCTGGTTTGGAGATTACACCTGCCTCTAGGCTTGGACAATTGCACCTATCTCAGACTTTGGTTTGGGAGATTACACCTGACTCATACTCTGGTTTGAGAGATTACACCTATCTCAAACTCTAGTTTGGAGGTTACACTTGACTCATACTCTGTTTTGGGAGATTACACCTGACTCATACTCTGGCTTGGGAGATTACACCTGACTCAGACTCTGTCTTGGGAGATTACACCTGTATCAGAGTCTGGCTTGGGAAATTACACCTGACTCATACTCTGGTTTGGGAGATTACACCTATCTCAGACTCTGGTTTGGGAAATTACACCTGACTCATACTCTGGCTTGGGAGATTGCATCTGTATCAGACTCTGGTTTGGAGATTACACCTGCCTCTAGACTTGGGCAATTACACCTATCTCAAACTCTGGTTTGGAAATTACACTTGACTCATACTCTGGTTTGGGATATTACACCTGACTCAAACTCTGTCTTGGGAGATTACACCTGTGTCAGACTCTGGTTTGGGAAATTACACCTGACTCATACTCTGGGAAATTACACCTGACTCATACTCTGGCTTGGGAGATTACACCTGTATCAGTCTCTGGTTTAGAGATTATACCTATCTCAGACTCTGGCTTGGGAAATTACACCTATCTCAGACTCTGGTTTGGGAAATTACATTTATCTCAGACTCTGTCTTGGGAGATTGCACCCGACTCAGACTCTGTCTTGGAAGATTATACCTGGCATAGACTCTCACTCTTATGCTTGGCTGTACTTCAACAATGCACAGTAGCTGTAAGTGGCACCTGAGGCTAAAATTCAGGAATGAGTCCTAGTCAATGTAGTATCTTCTCAGGGAATAGACAAAAAGCATATAGTGGAATTTTATCCCTGTCCTGGGAAATGGAGGGCATCATGGGAAAAACAGAGTACACTTATGTGTTGGCACTCCATATGCCCATATAACACCATTGTGCACAAAGCCACATTAGGGTTTCTGTAGAGTAAACTATCCAAAGGAATCCAGTTGTATATCACAGCACTAAAATCCTTATGCCCTATGCCTTAATAACAATCAGTGTAAGTCTCTATCATTTTTACAGTTTCAAGATTCAGCTCGCCAGGACTGGCCAGAAAGTATGGCTTAAGTCAGAACTGGAGGTGTCCATATTGCTATCAGCCATTGTGGTGATAGTCTGTAGGATTGAGAACAAGCAGGGAGGGAACAAAACATAAATCTGGTTCCATCAGCTTTTTTTGTTTCTACTGCCCTAATAGTGATTGTATCAAAGCCTTAATTAGAGTGTGCTTTTCTAATGGCTGTTTCATCGGCATTTTTTTTAAATGCATTCAGAATCTAAAAGCTATGAGTCTGTATCATCTCTCTATTCTGCAAGTCATATTGCAGCATGCATACAGAGCTGTATTTCTGGATTTATGTGAGACAGAGACAGCATTTTGCAGTTCATGACAGCATTTCCTTCCTTGAACATACAAGTTGTGTTGAGACAAGCACATACTGAATTTGCTTTGAGACAGCCTCAGATTTTTCTGTGTATTGGAACTTTCCCTGACATATCTTGTATGAATCTCACCTTTGCAAAGTCATCATGCTATCCAAGACTACTTGTTGAAGTCAGACCCTGCTGCCAGTCACAGGATCTTTTTATCTTATTGACAGGTGCAGAGGTTTTTATTTCAATATCTTCTGATTTTAATGAATAGACTGAGTACATTTCACGTATCCTGTAGACAAACTGTTATAATTTAGGGGCACAGGTAAGTTGCCCTTGTGGACCGTTTAGGCCTAGCCCATTTCCCTCAAAGGTGGGAATCAAACCCTGTACCTTGTGTTTGCAAAGTAAATACCTTAACCATTATGCCAACCCCCAATCCACAACTCATATGTAATATAGGAGCACTAATTACAACAGTGATCACAGGTCTGAAATTTCTGGGCCTGTGCATCCTCCTGCCACTGCACACTGTAATCCCCTGCACAGATTAATAGCTTGCCTTTAACCCCATGTTCTCTGCAGTTATTTTCTACCTCATATTGATAAATTCCTGCATTCAGTATATAAAATGTTTAGAACAGTCATCAAAGCACAAGGCAGAATATTTACTGGCATAATTTATGGCAGCTCCTAGTTTAATTTCTCCAAGTGTTTTGGGTTTCTAATACCATGATGGAATTGGACCCAATTACTAAGTCAAGGTACAGGCAGAGTTCATAAAATTAGTATTGTTTCAGTCTTTGATGTTAGCAAATGCGCTCCACTTAGCATCCACAAAATGCCTAGAGTCTCTCTTGACAGAGATGCCTAATGTTAAAAGTATCACAAGTGACAGCATTTCAACTTCACAGCTTAGGGCTTCTCTACAGTGTTTCACAAACTTCCTTCTTCACTTCTGGGCACACTCTATACTTGAAGAAGTAAAATTCCCCAGTAATATTAGGAGAGTCTTCAACATTTAGGTAGTGTTGTCTTTCTGGCTGTACCCACAATACAGAGTGGTGCAGTTGGTACTGTCCGTTCTACCCCAGATAACTGAGGCTAGCTCTGTGAATTTGCACAAGTTTGTAGAGCCATTACCACAGACTGGAGGGTTATAGACTGGGTCACTGAGAAAGAGATCCACTCAGGTGTGACACAGTCCTATCAACATCCTGGAAAACTATCAACATCCTGGAAAAGGCCTATATTCTACTCCTCAAAGATCCAAAACTGCCTGTTCCTTTATCATAGAGGTGTAAAGGCTTTGGTTCTCACATCTTCCTTGTTTCAGATGAGATGAAGAGTTTCTGTCTCATTCTGAATCTCACCAGCTTCTGGAATGTCATGTTTTATATGATGACTCAGATTCAAAGCCACTCAAACTTCAAATCAAATCACTTCTCCAGTCATACCTATTTTCAAAGTGGGAATGCTGCTGTTCCTCTCCTACTTCTTCTTCTTTTCGGCTTTTTTCCAAGTTAGGGGTCGCCACAGAGGATCATCTGACTGCTCATGATTGGCAGTGGAGTTTTACAGTGTCGAGTTGGCAGCCCGGCGCCCAACCTTCTACAGAAGGCACACACACGCACACACACACACCTAGGGCCAATTTAGAGTGTCTAATCCACCTACAGCATGTCTTTGGGATGTGGGAGAAAACCCCCGTGACCACAGGGAGGACATGCAGACTACACACAGAAGGCACCCCAGCCGAGAATCGAACCAGAGAACCTCTTGCTGTGAGGCAGCAACGCTAAACGCTGCACCACTGCGGATGCCCCTGCTGTTCCTCTCCTACATCACTCCTTAAATACCTTCACCCAACCTTTAACCTTCTATTACATTGCTCATTTACTTTCTGCATCTATTTCCTCACTTACTCTCTCTCTCACTTTGTAACTACTCCTAGAACCCACTCCTTTCTCCACTATAAATCAACCTTTAATTCACCTTTTCTCTCTCTCTTCAGAATTATCCCTATTAAACAAAAAAAAAAATGCCAATAACTGTTTAAGTCCATGTTTTCTCTGTAGACAATCCTATAGTGTTTATACTTTGTAAATATTACTTAGACTGTATAATTTACATGTTTTCTTCTTTAACTAATGACTTACACTATTTGTATGTTACCAGTGATTTTAACTTTTTGTAAAATTGTCACTGTCTTTGGAGCTTTTCTTCCCGGGCCTCCACTGAAAACGGGCTCTACCAGGCCCAGTGGACTACCCCGATTATCAAACTGAAATAAATGAATGAATGAATGAATTAATTAATTAATCTTGTGGGATTCATGGAACTGCTGCACCCGGGTGTGTGTATTGTGTAGTAGACATGATGGATGTCTTTCATCATGTCACTTCCTGGGAATTTTATGGAGCATTCCTATAGTTCTATGTAAGTTGACTAAACATTCAGTGCAAAGAGTCGCTGTTCTGTTTCACTTCCTGTGCGAGAGTGCTTACCAGTGTGTTAGCCACTGTGGCAGAGATTTTGCAGGAGAAAACTTTTTTTTTTTTTTTGTACTAACTTTACTAGCTGAATAGCTCCTAAGAACCTAGTGACAAAGGTAACATGCAAACGCTGGACCCATCACAGTTCGGAAGGTCATGTCTATTAAATCTGGTGGACTTCTTTGAGAGGGTCACCAAAGCAATGGATGCAGGCAAGATTGTGCTTACAACTTACTTTGTCCTGGCCAAGGCTTTTGATACAATACCCCATTCAGGCATTATAGATAAGTTCAGTAAATTAAGTATGAACCCTTTTATCACCTGTTGGATAGCCAACTGTCTCACTGATAGGACCAAGGAGGTCAAAGAAGGTGAGGCCCTCTTCACCAAGAGGCCAGTCACTAGTGGAGTTCCCCAGGGCTCGGTACTGGGCCCAATCCTTCTTGGCATCTGTTTCTTTGAAATGGAAGCAAATGCTGAAGATTTACGGCTGATTTAAGTTTGCATTCTTCAAGAAAGTCTATCTCTGACTAGCAAATGGTGTCAAAGATATGATCTTAAACTCAATGCTAAGAAATGCATAATTGTACCCTTTTGGGATGTCAACCATCAGTGGTGAGGAAATCCTTTTATGTTGTGCAATTTATAAGTAAGGGCATGGCGTCTAGGTCCAAAGAGGTCATTATCCTACTGTACTCTGCGTTTATCAGATCAATCATAGAGTACACTGCTCCCTTCAGTATGTACCTGATCAGACATATAAAGCAACTAGAGTGACCTCAGATGTTCCTTACAAAAACAATGCAAAGCATAACAAACCTGCCTTTATGCAGAGCACCATAAAGCCCTTTCCCTCTACTCAGTCTCCTATAGATTGCTGAGTGTTGATCTATGCCTGATGCCAGTGTTCAAGGCATCCACAAACCCCACATTTATGAATCTCCTGTATATTCGTAAGTCGAACAGTAACTGAAATACAAGTTCTAAGGACCTGAATTTTGTCTCTATCTATAAAAGAACATGCTGGAGATATAGCCATATGTCCCAGAGACTGCCCTTTCTATGCAAATGCTTTCTATCCACGTGAAGCTGAAGTATTCACTGGATGGTGAATAGAAAGTGTACACCAGGCTGGGTACCCATGTCCCTTATGGAAAGAAGTAGCTTGTAAATGCCTGTCCCTCAATATCCGGTTTGGATAGAGGGCGTCATTATTCTTTCTGGAAAACTTGGTTAGGTTTAGAAAAGCACCCTGGGTTGTTGCCCTCATAATGATTTATGAATCTATGAGCCAAGGAACTCCATGGCAGTGGACCTGGTGTTGACCTTGCTGCCTATTTATGCAGGCTCCAAAGGTCATTATAAGCTGGGATAAGTCCTCTGAAGTTCTAACAGACAAGATTGCTTTTATTGGGGTAGAGCTGAACAGACTTTAGTGTCTCTAGTTCCTGAGTGCAAAGAGATTATTAGAACTCATTGTTATAACAACCTGCATGAGCAACCACAATGGTTGCATTCCTTTCTGCATGGCTGCAAATGGCATTGCTACACAGTAAAGTGATCTGTCAGTTGATTTAAAGTTTGATATGCCCTCACAGACCAGCTTGTAATGTAAGGTCCCTGTTTCTTCATTCAAGAATGGTAGGCAATGCTGTCTAACCTTAGTGTGGGTCTACCTTCCTTGAAGCTCAGCCTGTTTTCATTGGGGTTAGGGAGTACGCATAGATTCCTCCTTTGTTTAGGGAGGCTGTAGCCCTCAGGAAAGGACGCTTCACAAAAATTAGCTAGATATGATCGCATGCTTCTCATCTTTTAAGCTCCGGAAAGGGAAAGAACAGTTCCTCTTGCTGTGAATAGACAACTGGGCCATGGTTTGGTATGCAATTAAACATGGCAGTAATCAGTTGCAACTGCCTTTTCCTAGAGATGATGCAGGTGCAGATCTTGCAGTGGCTGTAGAATAGGGCATACTTTCCAGAGGTAATGTACATGCTAACAGTGTCCCTTGCCATTGTCTCCACTCCTGTCATAGAGCTGGCGATAAGAGAAACCTGTCTAGTAAGGCTTTTAGAAATGGGACACCCTGGATATCAATCATTTCATGACTTGAGGGAAGGCAGTCCTTCCACAATTTTATTCAGCTCAGTAGGGTAAGGAACAATAGACAGACAGTGGATTCATTTGCCATTCTCTGTCAGGGAAAAACTGTGCACATGTTCAACATTCTTGTGATTGTGCATTTCTGCAAAATTCAGACAAAGCGGTTCAAAATTCATTCTTGGTTTTCAGTGTCAGCTGAGATGAGTATTGGTTTCATGAGCTAAAGTTCTATGCATGACAAGAGAAGGACATCCTCCTTATCTGGGGTAGCATTTGGGTCTATCGCAGAACGTAGACACTGCTTTAGATCCTCTGCTTCCATCAGATCCCAGAAGAGAAGTTTCAGAATTGATGGAAGCTTCCAGAAAACTACCTGTTAGAAGTGCTCTACACATTTGAAGAGATACTTTATTTTGTCAGGGAAGTACCTTATAATCCTTAAGGTGGTTAGTTTATCTTTATTTATACATTTGTTAACTGAGTATGTTCACTGCATACAAGTGCCCTGTTTTACACGTGACCTAGGAGTCTGGTAAACAGACTTGCTCAGAGTCATACAATAAACAAAAGGAGGTGGAAAGATTCAAACCCTATAATCTTTGAAACATAAGGCAAGTGATTAACAGCTCAGAGCCTCAGTCAGTTTGAAACTGACCTTTACTTTTGTCAAGTGACTGTTTGACTTGGGTCACTGAGACATCATCAATGAATTGCATATTTTGGGCATCCCGACATATCCTTGCCTTATAGGAGGCATTATTGTGGGCTAGTACTGCTGGATCAATCTGCTTCATGCACCTTTGCAGAAGCCTTGTCCTCCTTGGGAGCTGAAGTTCATGACTGACAGATGTGCCTTTTCAATATTCACAACAGCAAGTTCAGAAGCTCTCAACTCTGACTCTTGCAAGATTGTTTTGTTGGTAGTTACCAACTCTTGATGGACAAATATATCCAAACTGCTAGATTTTACCTGCATATAGCACAACTCTTTCTCAAGAACTGGGTGCCTTTAGGTCTAACTCTTTTTTTTTTCAAATTTTTTTCTGATGTACTCTTAGATCACTTCATTAATTTCTCTTTCTCCATTTTGGGCTCAGAATTTGAAGGTGTGAGAGACAGCTTTAGCTTGGATATGTGTCTGATGCGTAAGGTTCTACATGTACAGAGTGCATGAATCCAGAGAGAAGGCTATTTAATGGCTCCTTTGGTCCAGGTAAGGAAAGACTTTAAGTGGCAAAGTAAGCCATATCCAATTGGATTTATAACATCGTCTTTTGCCACTAAGTGGCTAATAATCAATTGGAAAATGCTGCTGTCAGTGGATCTCCCATCAGAGTAAGGCTTCTTCCACTTTATCTCCATTGTGTACATTGCATAAATTTGTTTGTAGTTCATACATTCATAGGAGGTTACTAGACTAATGTCCCAACAGCCTTTACAAGCCTAGTTGTGTAAAAACCAGTGTACCCTAATTGACCATAGTTAAATGGACATTGTTAGAAGAGTGATTCTGTGATCAGCACTGATAAGCCCTGTCCATCAGGGACTAGATACCACCCCTGGAGTGAATCTATGGTCACTCATCCAATTGTCAAGGTTGCACTTGAAAAGGGTCATTAAGGGGCTGTGCTTCCCATGAAGTGGGAGCGTATTCCAGAGGACTGGCAATCTCTGAGAGATGTATCTGTCTCTCCAGCATGTTTTGTTAATGTCACAGGCTAGGTTGAGATCCCTGGAGTGAGTGACTCTTGTCCCATTTGGTTTGCAGATTTGCAGCATTTACATTAGGGCAGGTCAGAGACTGCCCTGTAGGACAGGTACAGGTCACCTCTCAGCAGTCTGTATGATACAGAGTACAGTGACAGTGCTTTCAATCATTTCAAGTAAATCATGTTTTAGAGGCCCTGGATTCTCTTGGTTAGTAACCTGTGTGGTCTCTCCAGTTGCTGCAGGTGTCTGGTGAGATACATAAAGAAGGGAGCATTGTACTCAATTAATGGTCTGATAAGGGTTGAATACAGCAGAGTTATAACCTCCTTAGTCTTGGATGCAATGCCCTTATTTATGAGATGTGCAGAGTAGAATGCACATGGTGATCAAAGTTTAGATGCTATCAGCCTGTGTTCCCAAGTCTCGCACCATTGTGAATGATCTTAGAGGTGTGCTATGCATATCATAATTAGCAGGGGCTCCTTCTTTGCCAAACGGGATAATGAGGCATTTTTTTGCATTTAGTTTTAGTCCATGACTTTGGCACAAATCATTTGTCAGGGTCAGCCCCTTCAGTAATATGTTTACATCATTGGGGGACTCGATTATTGTACACAGTTTGCAGTCATCTGTAAACTTGGTAAGTCACAGGCTATCTACTTTCCGTGGACCTCAGAGTAATAGATTAAAAA
Source organism: Protopterus annectens (assembly GCF_019279795.1). Taxonomy (NCBI): domain Eukaryota; kingdom Metazoa; phylum Chordata; order Ceratodontiformes; family Protopteridae; genus Protopterus; species Protopterus annectens. The sequence continues at coordinate 1,634,643,440 of NC_056732.1, forward strand.
AAAACATTAGAGGGCACAGTGCAGATCCTTGTGGTACCCCACTGGTAATTGATCTTCTGGTGGATGTGGACTCCCCAACTTTGACAGTGTGTGTTCTGTCAGTGAGACAGCTGGCTACCCATATAGTGACATATGGGTTAATCTGGGAGAGCTTCTCAATGATCCCTGAGTGGGGGGATTGTGTCAAAAACCTTGGATAAATCAAGACAGGCGGTACATAGTGCTTTGCCTTCATCTAGGGATTTGGTTGCATTCTCAAAGAAGTCCACCAGGTTTAACAAACAAAATATACCCTTGACAAAACCAAACTGGGTTGGGTCAAGAGTCTGAAGGTCACCTGTGTCCTTGTTGATAAGGTTCATGATGATTCTTTCCATGGCTTTGCAGATAAGGCTGGTTAGGCTTATAGGTCAATAGATTCCTGGGTTGGTTGATGGACTCTCTTTGTGTAAGGGGATTACTGTTGCTGTTCTCCACTCTGCTGCAACAAATCAGTGCTCAGGCTATAGTTAAGGATGTTGCCAAGTGGTTCTGCTAGGTCTTGTTTCAGATTGTTTTAGTATGCAACCTGTGATGTAGTTCTGGTCACATAGAGGCCGTGTATTTGGCACTGGAGAGTGCTTGTATGACTAGTTCTTTGTAGATACTTGGTAGAGGATGTGCTTCAGGAATGCTTTGGGGTATGGCTGGTGGGGATGGTGGAAACACCCCACCCCGACACAGTGTTTGGATGGCTTCTAATTCCATTAGCCGTGCATGGATTTTGTTGTAAATCAGGCAGGTATGTACTATAATATTTTTTTTTGTGTGTCTTTCAGGTTGTACTTTCAAAGTGCATAGGGGACAAACTGGACAGAAGCCAGATAGCCCATCCTATTTAGTAAATGGTACTGTAGCACATTGGAGGAGGATGTCCATTGTACACACAGTGGTAGGAGTTAAAGAATCTTTATCAGAATAGAAAATCCCATCCCATCAGCTAGCCACAGCAAAGAGCCTTCTCACAACGAGTAAGAATTTCCCCTTGCTCTGTGTGAAGGCTGCCAGCCTAGCTAGATAGCATTTTGTAGATAATTCTATGTCATTTGTAAATATTAATATAATCCACAGGCTTGGTTTACAAAGGTAAAGAGAACTATATGATGTTCTTCATGTTTCACTGTTGCAGTCATTACATTTGGGTAATCTGCTTGCAGGTAGCCATCAGTTGGCCTGATTAACAAAGTCTTGGGTCCTGCGTCGGTTGCTGTCCCTTCTTCCATGACGTCAGGTCATCAACGGTGTAAAACATGCAGCCAACGCCATTACATCAGTCTTTCTTGCCATGCGGTGACCGAAGCAGAAGCAGTTCGCAAGTGCCGGTCGGCCGACTTCTGATATTTTCATTTTCAAGTTTCAGAACCAAAGTCTTCAACTAAAGCCAAGTACCACATTTGGGAAACTTTTTCTTGCTCCTTACCGATGTCAGCAAAAGTTAATAATTGCATTACTTGTGGAAAGCAAATACCTCATAAAGATTTTCATTCGTACTGTATTCCTTGCCTAGACCCTGACCACGACGTACCTTGCTGTTGGTTTTGTGCTTTATTTAATCAATGCACTTTCTGTCATCGATATATTTTCACCTCTAACTATTTTGGTTCTCGGTTTAATTATCCAGAAATATCATTGGTTAGCCATTCAACTATCGGGATTCTGAAAAAATGCAAAAATAAAGACAGAGACAGGCCACCGAGGTCCAAAACTGCCAACAACGCTTCTCCTAAGCCAGTCGCCAGTTCGCCGGTCCTCAGTGAGGTGCTTTTGCAGCCCCTGATACCTGCTACTTCTGATTCGCAGGCCTCTGCTGAGACCCATTCAGAGTCCGGTATGCCACAAGATGCTTCAGCTATGGAACCCGCGGATGTCTCTACCTTGGATGGGTCTGGAGCCGCTGTGCAGGCACCAGCTTCTGAGGGTGTATTCAGGCCTACGGATGTGCACATTAAACCAATGCTTCCTTCTTCACTTAGGCCTACATCTTGAACCATGCCTAAAAAAACAATGCCCAGGCCACATGCTCAGGCTTCTATGCCTAAAAAACAAATGATAAGAATAGCAGAAGATCTAATAACTCTAATCAGGGGTAGTCAACCCCCCTTTCTAAGAGGCCTAGGACTGAAGTTGTTTATGAATCTTCTGACCAGGATTCTGTTTCTTCTGATTCTTCTGATGATCTTAATTTGCTGTTATCTACTTATGAGGATTCTGATGCAGAGGAATCCATTCCCTCTGCTTCCCCTCCAGAGGATTTTTCTTTTGGGGAAACCTTACATACTCTAAGGGAGCATTTCCACTGGGAAAGCCAGGATTTTTTTGATTCAAAAAAGAGGCTTAGGAATTTCTTACTCCTACCTCAGCATAGGCCTTTAGCTATTCCTCCTGTACTAGACATTATTGGTGATGCTTTTTTGGAATCTAGTTTGGCCCCTGATTCCTTGCCTCCTGCTCCCAGAAAACCTGACAAATACTACAGGGTCCCTGAGTCACACAAGTTCCTTTTTAAAAATCCTATTGCGGATCCAGAGACTATTTCACAAGGGCCCAAGGGCATTAAGGCTTCTACTGCTAAAAATCCTATCTCTTCTGATAGAGACTCCAGGGCACTGGATAGATGGGGTAAGAAGGTTTACAGTTCTGTAACCTTAGCCATTAGGGCTTTAAACTGCCAGTTTCATATTTTAAAGTATCAGCAACATGTTATTGGATTGCTTAAACAGAAAATGATGCTGATTCCTGACTGTGTGGAAAATAAAGTATTACAGGATTTAATGCATTCTGCTGAACAAGTTGGAAAACATACTTTGCAATGTGGTTTTGATTCATTAGAGGCCTCTTGCAGGGCTGCTGTTACTGGGTCTGTTCTCAGAAAGCATGCTTTGCTAAAGGAGCAGTCTTTGCCTGATCATGTTAAAGCTAAATTGTTGGATGCTCCCTTAAATCAGGACCGCCTGTTTGGCAACAAGGCTGAGGAAGTTCTTAAAAAGATGGAAGATAAAGCTAAAACTATGCAAACTGTTAAAGACTTCTTACAAGTTCAGCCTCCTAGATTTAGTAGGCACTGGCCATCTAAGAATTGGTCCTTTCCAGCCCCTTCTAGGTCTTCTCAAGCCAAACCCAGACACAGCAAAAACCCCAGGTTTCAGTCCCAGGAGACACACAGGACTAAGCAGTGGGGGGTCTCCACTTCAAAATCTGGGAGTAATCAAGAATCCCACTATGGTAAACTGTCTCAATGACTTCATTTTAACATTTCCAAGCACTTATCAACTGACTGCCCCTTTAGGGGGAAATATTGCTCTTCATGCAAAGAACTGGGAACTCATTACCCAGGACAAATGGGTTTTAAATATAGTGTCCCAGGGATACATATTTCACTTCCACACATTGCCAACATCAAGCGGGTGGCTGGACTACCCCCAAATCAGTGGGCAGCAGCCCAAAAAACAAGTACTTTATCTCTTATTGGGGGCTATTCAACTGGTACCAGAAGAGGAAAATTGACAAGGTTTCTACTTGAGACTTTTCCTGGTAGCCAGAAAAGACAATTCATGGCATCCTATCCTTGACCTGTCTACTCTAAACACCTATTTGGAGATTCCAAAATTCAAGATGCTGACTCTTCACCAATTACTTCCAATGCTAGGCAAGGATGCCTGGTTGGCAACACTAGATTTAAAAGAAGCATACCTGCACATCCCAATCAGGGAATCTTGTAGAAGATACCTACGCTTCAAAGCAGTCTACACGCACTATCAGTTCTCTGCACTGCCCATTGGCTTATCTACTGCACTCAGGGTATTCACAAAGTGCCTAGCTCCAGTTATTGCATTTTGCAGGCAAAGAAATATTCAAATATACCCATACCTGGACGATTGTCTAATTCAGGCAGAAAACCAGAACATAATTTTGAATCATCTGGCCTTTGTACAAAGGGTGCTAACTATTCTGGGGTACACCATAAACAAAAAGAAATCGCACCTGGTACCCTGTCAAAAAATATTCCTGGGAGCAAGCTTGAATACAACTTCCCAGATAGCTTATCTCATGCCAGAGAAACAAATTCAATTGACAACCTACTTCAAACAAGTGGCCACAAAAACCCTGCTATCTGCAAAACAAATTCTGCAAGCCTTGGGGTTCATGGCCTCCTGAATTCTTCTAATTCCATATGCAAGACTGCATATGAGGAAACTACAGTGGTATCTAAAAAGCCTATGGTGTCAACATTCTCAGGATCTAGAAGCAATGATTCCTAACATAGCTTGCCTACGCCTAGAATTCCTTTGGTGGGCAGAGGCCTGCCACCAAAACAAGGGACCACCTTTCACACCATCCTCTGCCATCCAAACCCTAACAACAGATGCATCACACTATGCATGGGGGGCTCACCTGGCAGGGAAGTGCATTCAGGGCAAATGGAACCCAAGTCAAATGCACCTACATATCAATCAAAAAGAAATGTTAGCTGTACAGAATGCTCTGACAGCCTTCAAGGATCACATTCTTCCAGGACAACCTATGGTAATGATGGACAACACAGCTATAATGTAGTACATAAACAAGCAAGGGGGTACACATTCTTACCCCCTCTGCAGACGAGCCATGGCATTGTAAAACACAGCCTTGAGCTACCAAGTCCACTTACAAGCACAATTCCTGCCAGGAAAATTAAATACACTGGTAGAGCCAGGAAAATTAAATACACTGGTAGATGGACTAAGCAGAAACCTCATGGACCCACACGAGTGGAAACTGGAACCAAGAATTTTCAACATGTTGACAAGCAAATGGGGGAGCCCAGCTATAGACCCGTTTGCCTCTCCCCAGAACTACCAGTTATACACATTTTGCACAAGGACTCCCCACAAACAAGTCTGGAAAGTGGATGCTCTGTCCTTTAGCTGGAAAAACCTATCAGCCTATGCCTTCCCCCCTCCGCCTCTGCTCCCCAAAGTGCTACTAAAAATCAAACAGAACAAACCAAGGATGATTTTGATTGCTCCAGACTGGCTACGCCAACACTGGTACCCCCTCCTGTGCCGTGCTTCATGGTTTTCCCCATGGCACCTGCCTCAGACTCCTTCCCTGTTGTCTCAGCAGGAGAACCAGATTCTGCAACCTCAGTTTCTAACACTGAACCTTGCAGCCTGGCTTATTACATAGGCCTAGTACTAGAAAATCTTATGCTGAAAAATGGAAAAGATTCTGTGCCTGGAACCAATCTCAAGGGATGAGCACAGCAGCACCCAATTTACCTCAGATTTTACAATACTTAACTGAGATGCTTCACAAGGGCCATTCTTTCTCCTCCATTAAAATCCACACCTCAGCCATTTCAGCTCATTATAACACAGAACCTCCCCTCTTCTCTCATCCACTGCTCAAGCAGTTCCTTAGAGGGGCCAAAAATCTGAGACCACCCAGGAAAGCTCCAACCCCAGCATAGGACCTAAACTTTGTTTTGGAGAAACTCAGTCTACCTCCTTTTGAGCTGCTACTGCAGACTTAAAAGTTCTTTCTTGGAAAACAGCTTTCCTTTTAGCAATCACTTCAGCTAGAAGGGTATCTGAATTACAGGCCCTTATGGCAGTGGAGCCTTTCATCATCTTTCATGCGGACAGGGTGTCCCTCAGAACCAATCCATCCTTCATGCCCAAAGTGGTATCCTGTGTGCTCTTAATCAGTCCATTCATTTGCCAACCTTCTTTCCCAATCCACAGAACAAAGGGGAACAGATACTGCATTCCTTAGATGTGCACAGACAACTTAGATTCTACTTGGACAGGACTAAACCTCAAAGGAAATCTGAACAACTGCTGGTGGCATTTGCTGCAGGGGCAGAGGGGAAGGCTATTTCAAAGTAAACCATTTCTAAATGGATTGGTCATTGCATTCATTTCTGCTATAAGCACCATGGAAAACCTATCCCCCATGGGATCAGACCTCACTCCACCAGGGCTGCATCTACCTTTACAGCCTTTCTCAGAGGCATTCCTACCAGCGACATCCTAGAAGCTGCTACCTGGAGTTCTGTACATACTTTCACCGAGCATTATCATTTGCCAATTTTTTTCTAAACCCAGAGCTGGTTTTGCCACTGCAGTCTTGCAGGGCCTTATAGCTGGCCTTAATGCTATCTAAATTCCTCCTCCCAACCATAGCTTTGGGAATCTACCCAAATGTAATGACTGCAACAGTGAAATATGAAGAACATAGTACAGTTGTGTACACTTACCATGAATGTAGATATTTGAGTGTATTCACTGTTGCAGTCCTGGTTACCCTCCCTCCAGCCACCTAATGTCTTTTGGATATACCTCTACTTTCCTTTACGATGCTTAAAAGCCTTTTTGGTGTATTTGTATTTTTGTTGGAGGTATATCATTGTACTTTTATATTTAATTGCTCCCCATTAGGGGGACACCTGAAATCTGGGGAAAGAAAAACTGATGTAATGGCACTGGCTGCATGTTTTATACCCCTGATGACCTGACGTCATGGAAGAAGGGACAGCAACTGACACAGGACCCAAGACTTTGTTAATCAGGCTGACTGAGGGCTACCTGCAAGCAGATAACCCAAATGTAATGACTGCAAGAGTGAATACACTCAAACATCTACATTTATGGTAAGTGTACACAACTGTACTTTATGATTAAACTATATGTTGTACTGAGCTTCAAAAATGTAACCACAGTGCACTCTGCTGGAAAAAAGCTGATGTATGACTGATCTCAAGCTTGGAGACAGGATGTCTGGGCCAGGAAATTCTTTCTGTTGTCTTGATTTAAGAGATAATTACTAAGGTTTTACATGTATAATGTCTTTTATTGCTGTGACTTCCTGTCCAGGTGCAGCTTACTAAGAAATGTAAACTCTGAGTTTCTGTTAGCCTGAGAACCAGATAAGTGTCAGCAATGATGTAATGTGAAATTACGCAGCAGTACTGTGTTATCAATTTAAGACTTCCTCAGACAGAGAGAGTTAAGCATTTTGGGTTTTGTCTTAAGAACATCCACTCACCAGCACTTGCTTGCTCTGTGAGTAAGATATTTATTTAGAACAGAGATTTATTTTAGAGATGGTAGATAGAAATAGCCAGATTAGTCTAGCTGTTTTCTATATTTACGTCAGACTATCCTACAATGTTATTTTAAACATTTCTTGTGATTTCTGAACTCTGTAATCTCACTGTGTTGAAGTAATAAGACTTGTCTTGTGTTTTTATTATTTATTATTAAATATGTTTAAACCTTTCAACTGTGGCTGTTTAGTGTATAGGTAATTTAAGCTCTTTGAGTACATTGCATGTATTCTGTGATACTGTCCAAGCCACTCCAGTAGCTTTAGCCCTGGGTCACACTTACTATTTGGATGGCACTAATATTACACAGTGAAATTGGTCATCCTTTGGGAAGGGTCTTGTTAGTTACTGATAAGAGTAGTTGGTGGCAGTGATTACTACCTTACAGCATGGCAGGAGGGGGCATAGCTGGAGAACCTGTGCCAGCCTTCCCTAGGAGTGTCTGTGTGTTTGTATATAAACCAAATCTCAAAGTGTGTGTGTGTGTGTGTGTGTGTGTGTGTGTGTGTGTGTGTGTGTGTGTGTGTGTGTGTGTAAGGCTCAAACCATTACCTTGGTTACAGGAAAGAAGAGCCTGAGTGTCCTTCACACCAACTACCAGACTACGCAAAAAATATGAGTTTAAGTGCATTTTCAAGAAATGAGTTTCAGTGTTTTTACTGCTGTTCATGCCAAATCTGTTTCCAATGTGTAGCTGTTTTGTTTAGCAAATGGTTGTCAATGTTTGTACTATAGAATTTGAAAGCAGTGCTAGTAGCATGAGAGATAGCATACTTGCTTTTGATACAGAGGGCTGTGGGTTCTACTCCCACACCATGTAGATAGATTGCTGATACTGTGTTGCATTTTAAGAGGCCTCCTTTGGATGAGATGCCTAGTAGCTATGACTCTGTTGTCAGCTTGCCATCCATTCCCTATTGCAATATTACCAGCTTACATGTAACATAGGCAAGTTATTCTTCAAGGGCAGCAGGCTCTGAATTTGTAGATGAAACACTGAAATGTAAAGTTTTGCTAGCAGCAGCCTCTTCATTAGTTACATATCTCTTTAATGTGGAATTATTCAGATGACCTTTACTTCTGCAGAGATTGTGAATATTGACTGATATTGGTGGATTGTATTGACAGAAGCCTGAGTTCCCTTTTATGTTTGAAATGTTTTGAAATGGGTAGTTTTGTCATTACTGATTCATACATTTTGTTTCATTGTTTACTGGAAAAATGTTCAAAACTACAAATTTAAAACTGTATTATACAAGAAATGTAATTTAATACAACCAGGAAGGTGAATGTGAAGGTGTGTGTGTGTGTGTGTCAGCTACTTGGGCAGGGGCACAATGCACTGGTTGGACAGAGAAGGTACTGGAGGTTTCGGCTACTTGGATGGGATCTGAACTCTATAGCTGTGCCAGTGGGTAGTCTTATTGGAGATCTGGAGAGAAAGGGAGAAACCAGCCCCAGACTGACTGTGATCACTGTGTGCTCTTAAGGGAAATTGTACTTTACTGTGTGTGTACTTGTTATCCTCCCAATGTGGACACCCCACACTGGTGCTAGTGGTGAGGATTGAGGCTCCTTGATTACTGGGCCAGTGCACGGGTGTCACACACTGCATAAATGCTGAGTCATTTTTTTCTAATTAGCAAATGCCACTTTCTTCTTCACCCTCTGTGTTTCTCTGCTGAAAAAAAAATGTGTGTGTGTGTGTGTGTGTGTGTGTGTGTGTGTGTGTGTATGGATTCATTGCTTCACAGCATTTTAAAAGGGTTTATACTGATAGGAAATGATGCCCAAGAAGCTGCCTCTTTAGGGTCATTCATTTAGCGCTACTTATCAAAAAGAGAAGCCCAAGATTTATATAAAATGATGTGTTCAGTTAAAAGATGTTATGAGTATCCCAAGTTCTGATTCAGAAAAAATGTTTTTGTACAGTTAGATTTAAGTGTGGGAGGTTGGATTTATCATAGACATCACTGCACTAACCTTGCAGCATGCCACAATCGATGACATAGGAGTTAGGTCTTATTATTCAGGACATATTATTGTAGTTATATTACAATATTAATGTGCATGCTCATTGAAGATTCAGTAAATGAGTGGGGCACTAACTTTGTCCTAGATCTGATATATGGCATATATCATGCTAGGACCAGCACTGTCCTGCAATAACATGTCACACTCTAACCATGTAGCATTTTACATCTAGCTCAGCACAATTCCTTTACCTGCTCTACAGTGGTGTGCCTCACTGTCTTGTGCTTACATTCCATTAGGCAGTGCTATATTACGTGAGTCAGAGCGTGCCTTTGTGATCTGGTGGAATATAAATTTTACTTTGTTTTGCTATGTTTCATTTCATTACACTCTATTTCAACAGCTCATTCATGAATTGTTATGGTGCAAGTCTTTACATAATATAGTGATTTCATATAGAGCTAAATAGGCCTGAAAGTAATCGAGCTGCATAAATCAGTGAGTCATGAGAAAAAGGTGGGATGCCTTAGACACCGAACACTTATGTATTTAATGATAGAAGTTTCATATACTGGGGGAGTGATAGCCTTGTTGAAGAATCTCCTTTTCTATATATTTTATAAGGGTGAGGAGGAATGTTAAAAAATCAAACATATGTCTTTTTTGTACAGGGAACATGAGGGTGTTGTCCTTCTCCTTGACAATGAGTGCTCAACTGTTTATAGGTGCAGGGATAATATACTGGGAGGCTGAACACCCTAGGGAATAAACATCTTACATTTTATTTTATAACAGCACAGGTAACACACACACACACACACACACACACACACACACACACACACACACACACACACACACACACACACACACACACACACACACACACACACACACACACATGCTTGCTGACACAAACAGACATGCACAGATAAACACACACACACATACACACGCACACATGCATGGTGAGATAAACAGACACACACGCGCGCGCACACACAGACATGCACATGCTTGCTGACACAAACAGACATGCACAGATACACACACACACACACACACACACACACACACACACACACACACACACACTCTGTACAGACACTGGCATGCATACATAGAGACGCATACACAGACACATGCACACACACACACACACACACACACACACACACACACACACACACACACACACACACACACACACTTTATGCCTTTATATAACACATATGGAGTGTATGGAGGTCTGGGGTGTGGTACATGACACCGTATACAAGGAGTGGGATGTGGGAGTCTCAGTCATAAGTAATGAGCACATTTGCTATGTTACATTGTAGGGGGAGGTGGGGGTTACTCTAGACTTGAGCACTTGGTGTCCAGTACACAGGATGAGAGATGGCTAGAGTACGTGTACTACTTGTGTAACACTGCTTTCTTGCTACCTCACTATACATTCTATTAATTGGATATGGCCAGAATGCTTACTGGTGCTGACTATATGCCAGAGGTCCTACTCATATTATAGTCATTCCACAGACTGGTATTGCTGTGCAACTTTTGTAAAGTTGGCTACAGTGTGTTTTGCCATATAAAAATCATTTTGTTTTTTATGTGGTATCTGGTTGTTTGTCTGTTTACCTTGTATTGCAGAAGGAAGTCCTGTCTATGTTTTAACTTCATGTTTGCCAGTCCAACATGATACTTTAGTTCTGGTAAAATTCTGTTAAATGCAATAACTATGATTTGTAACACTGGAGTACATTTTGTAGACATGGTCTGTATTAATTGCATCTGACACTTTATTATATTATGGAAAACGCTGTCCACTTCATAGTACCATAGTGCGTCCAGATTAACATGTGACTTACTTTCTTGTAAATGGAAATGCAATTTCATGAGTTGTGGATGGTCACAACTGTGTCATGCTTGTGTTTTACCCATGTTTTGGAGTCCTGTGTTGTTAAATTGTTACATAGCATTAGAAACTGTGGATATATTTATTTGTTTACACTTTCTTGACCTGGTTAGTCCCAATAGGTCAGTTGCTTTTTTCATGGGATACCTGAGGTGGAGTTCATACTAACTAGTGGGAAATTTGGCTGGAGCACTGTGGAAATTTCCCAACTGTTTTTGATAACTGACATGGATTTTTTACATGCACCTGAGCTACCAGCAACTCCAGCAGAGCAGTGCAGTGATTTAATGTCTCATATGAGAAATGAAACACCCAGTAGTGCAATAACCCCTCATGTTGCACTACAGAATCAGGAAATCAGTCCAAGTACCTGGTATGGATATAGAACCCACAGTCTGATCTTCTAGCATCACAGGCTACCTGTTGAGATTTTAGTATACACAGATAACTTTTTGGATGAGAAACCTACAATTATCATAATCCATTGTGGACATTTGTGATATTGCCTTAATGTCGTGCCTTAGCAGAGGCCTTGATGATGATGATGATAGCTCATGGAATGTTTGGCCTCAAGTACTTAACAAACCCTGGGGAAAAAGTAGACAAAAACAAATTAGAGCTTTAGAAGTATTGTTTCCTTGCAGGATTTTGTGATCTTGAAATACTCTTTCTCTATGACACTAAACCATTCTTAACCCTTGTGCACAGGAGTCCATGATTTTTTGACTTACAACAGCATCTTCTATTTTTTTGGACATTGTTACAACCAGAGTAGCTGCTATTCTCACAAATATAGTTCTAGCTGACAGTTTTCCAAAGGCTGAGGCCAGCCTTCATGGGGAGGCTCTGGGCATCTCACACAGGGGGCCTATGCAAGACAGGGAGTATTGTGCACATAAAACATTAGCTGTTCTTCGTTTTTATGTTGTATCAGGTTCAATGAAATAGGGTAACAGTCAGTGAAAACACATCTTACTGCAAACCAGTAGTAAATAAATACTATGTTAAGCTAAAGACCATTTCTTTCAGTGTCGATGTATATTACTTCAAGGACATTTCTTTGGTCTGAAGGAGGTTCTAAATGACAGTCTGAAAGCCTATGGTTTAGATAAATGTCTACATTTAACCTTGTACTGATTGATTGCAGTCTTCCAATTTGCTGCTGAGAAAAAAAATAATGACATATGGCACACAAGATAAGGGTTAAGACAGTCTGTTACTTTTTACTTAACTCCTATCCCAATGTTCAGCATACAGTAATAACACCATTTATTTAGTATTAAAAATTTTAAAAGTGTTGGGAATGCTTAAGAGATTTTGTACATATTTTGTAAATGTATTCATAAATGTGCATATACACAGACAAGTGTGTGTGTGTGTGTGTGTGTGTGTGTGTGTGTGTGTGTGTGTGTGTGTGTGTGTGTGTGTGTGTGTGTGTGTGTGTGTATATATATATATATATATATATATATATATATATATATATATAAATATGTACACATACATGCATGCACACACACAAAAGGTGCTTCAACAAAGTATTAGTTTAAGGGTATGCACACTTATGCAACCAGCTTATTGTATGTTTTTTATTTTTTTCCCCTAACAGATTTGTTTGTTTTTCAATTGAATTGTACAGGTTATAGGTCACATTAAAGGTGGGAAAAGTTTTGAAATGATTTATTGTGGTCTCATTTTTTTTATATCACAAAAACTTGGCATTTTAACAGGGATGTGTACACTTTTTATATCCACTGTATCTCCATTTAAAAGCTTTGAGTTTTCAAAAATTCAGTCATATGGTATTGATCATATGAATTTTGAGTTTCTGAAAACTCGATCAGCTGATAGGGATCCACAAATACACATAGGTATATATATACACACACACACACACACACACACACACACACACACACACACACACACACACACACACACACACACACACGCATGCGCGCACACACACACACACACACGCGCGCATGCACAGAGACACAAACCTATACACATATGCACACGCACATGTAGTTTATACCTTCATATAATACATATGCAGTATATGCAGGTCTGGCATATATGACATGAAATGTATTGTACTGAAAGCTCATATAAAGAGTCACAAAAATGTGACTCCTAATTTCACTGTAGTATGTATTTTATGCATTTTTTGCTTTATACCATTTGTCTGATTTTGGTACTTTGTATTTAGTTTAAATATTTGCCCACCATGCATTTAAATCAGATGCAGTACTTTGCTTGCTTAATAGGACTTCAGGTAGTCTTCACAGATTTATGTGAGTAATTCGTCTCAACTGTGGTTTTCTGTTTTAGTTCTCCAACATGTTTTTATGTATTTTTTTAAAGTGTAGGTTTTTGAGATTCTTTTAGTAGTAAGGGATACCACAAGGAGTAGTTTTGTGTGTTAGCTATGTTGCTTTAGACTGTCTATTTTTATTTCATTTAGTTTTGTAGGATCAGACCCATTTTGCTGGAAACATTTTCCAGCTGGCTGCTTACGGTTTTATTCTTATTTTTATTTTATATCTATTCCTTATTTTTTCTTGTAATGTTAATGTTGGATTTTTGTTCTAAAGGTTTGTTGGGTTAGTGTTTATTTTTAATGTGTGCAATATGTGTGTGTGTGTGTGTGTGTGTGTGTGTGTGTGTGTGTGTGTGTGTGTGTGTGTGTGTGTGTGTGTGTGTGTGTGTGGAGGGGGGTATCTGTATGTTTCTGTGCTTGCATGCAGTTTTGTTGCTTCTTTTTCTTTAACTGGAGGTGAATTGGGGTCATGATTAGTTAGGTTCGGTTGGTGACATGCATAACATGTACATATAATGTTTTGATTACCCACATAGGATATACATAATATGGAATGCATGCGATTTGGTGTATAATAAATAAAATATCTTGCTGCTTAAGGGAACAAGTTTCACATCAAGTTACAGGTATGTATTTTGCACAGTATATACTGTATAAACATATATAGATTTAAGTTTAGTTCCTTAAAATAAAAAAGTGGATTTTTATTTGAGGCAATATCAGCCTTACATGATTTTTGACAGATTAGTATTCATGTTTTATGACTGTTTAGTTTTTTAACATAAAATTCATGAATTTTTCCTTTTTAATTTAGCTAGCCTTATTTCCCTTCCAAGCTTTTCTCTGCTATTTAGACAGACATTCTAGACATTATGTGTACATGAGGTTCAGCAGTTTGTACAACATTTCGTGAAAATATATGCCTGCCAATAATGACCATTTCCCATGCAAACAGAGATAGAAAAGATCTTTATTTGATTAATTTCACTTAATATATGCAGTGGTGCAGCAGTTAGCATTGTCATCTCACAGTAAGACATTCTCCGGTTCGATTCTCGACTGAAGAACATTCTGTGGGGAGTCTGCATGTTCTTCCTACATTTGTGTGGGTTTCCTCCTGGTGCTCCAATTTCCTCCCACATTCCAAAGACATGCGACTGAAGCATTTCTCCTGGGAATCCCCTGAAAATGGTCTCTGTCCCACTCAGACCTTCCCCAGTAAACAAATGTTAAATAAATACATTGTGGAGAACTCTCTTGAAAAAAAAAAAGGAACCAATAATACAACAATATGCCTCTTGCATCATGGACAAAATATTCCATCTGGCAACCCATCTTTCTTTCCTGAAAAGCTACTGTTAAGTCTTGCAAGTCTCCTTTAACAAAGAGGAAACTGATCCAAGATTTTAAATCTCGAATACTACAATCTAGGATTATGTAGATAAGTCTTGCAAACATTTAGCATTGAAACGGTGGACTCTGTTATGTTTCTTAATATGAGAGGTTAAGGAGGGGAACTGTGACCAAATGTAACTCTTAAAAATGGCAGAATAATATTTGTGGTTCTAGAACTGAAACATTGAAGAATACAGCCAATGAAATGGCTTACCTTAAATAACATTGTATCAAAAGGAAATAGAATTGATGTAAAACAACACAATAAGCAAAAAAAAAAACAAAAAAAAACAAATGTGAACCTCAGTAGTAGGCTGCAGGAAAGACACTCTACACTCCAATTTCATAAAAGGCTATATTTATTTATATATTTAACACCTTCCTCAAAAAAGACTTCATCAGAATGTCCACACACAATAAATGGTGCAGCTTATACACTTCCATTTAAAATTAACTTATCACCATTAGTTCTTCACATTACATCATTTCTTTTCCCACACAAACTGGATATATTATTCATTCACCTTTATGAATTAAAACTATAAACATTTAGTAATAAATCAATCTTAAAATACATATAACAATATTCCCATCCTTGTTGAAATCATAAAATACTAAATGCTCTTCATTATATAACTTAATATATAAACTTAATCATCTCTAACACACATATACATATTCATCATAAAAGCTTTAAGTTTTTTTATACATAAAAATCTCAACACATTTGAGTTTATTTTTTATAATTTTGCAGCTCTCATTTTTAAAACAGGAGCCAAGAATAATTGACCATTTAAATCAAGCAGAGACCCTGCGCTCAAATTCAATTGTCATATTAAATCTTGATACTTTAAATGAGTTTCCCGTTGGACTTGGCTCTACCTGTTCTAGCACCCAGAATAAAAACTTTCCATCCATGCATTCCTTGAGGTGTTTGTCTAAAGCATTTGTTTCATCGTTTTAGTACATCATAATAGTGTTCATAGACTCTTGTCTTTAAACATCTTTCAGTTTTTCCTACATAAAAACTTGATCACTTTTGACAAAAAGCAAGGTAAGCAACACCCTTAGATGTGCAATTAAAATACTTTGTTCCTTTAAAAGGGGTCTCTAGAGTGGGCAATTTCAATTCTGCACAGTGTGTCATATATTTGCACTGACTGTACATACCACATTTGTAAGTGTCCATTTTTTGGTTGTTAGATTTTCCTATTATTTTTCCCATAGATTTATTCTCAAAAATCTCTCTCATATTTGCCCCATTTTGTAATTCAACAAAGGGGGATTCAAAAACACTTTCAAACTAGTGGGCATCTTCAAAAAGATTTCCCAATGTTTCTGTATTTTTTGAATTTCCTTCATATTATAACTTTATTTTAAGACCAAAGTGGTGTTATAAATCGCTGACATTTCATTCATATGACTACTTGGGGTCCCAATAACCCCTTTAGTCATGTCATTATTATTCACAACCAACTCTTCCACCTCTCTGATATAATTATTGCAACTTAATAATGGTGTGTATTTTGTACCCCACCCTTCCAAAATCTCATTCATCAGCCCCTTGACAAGGGATTCCAGGTATGCCCTTCCAAAAATAGCCCTGCAGCATATTCTAGTTCAGTTCTCAGATTTTCCACCTCTGATTGGTTCCCTGCTTAATGTCTAAAAGTGCAAAATATTAGTTATACAAGCATTTAACAGATGTAGTGCCTCCTCAACACACACACACACACACACACACACACACACACACACACACACACACACACACACACACAGTCAAGTAGATAGGTAGATAATAGGAGGTCATTATTTTGTTTATTTCTTGTAATCTTCTGCAACTGTGAATGAGTATATAATAATAGGGGATGGTAGCCCCAAAGTAGCCAAACTGTTTTATGTTAAGGAAAAAGTCCCTGGATTCTTCAAAGGATTTTTGTACCCGTAACATGTATTTTTTTTTTCAACAGGAGAATTCAGAGACCCTTTATGTTACTATTTTAAAACTATTTTAGTGATATGTTAATCTAACAATGCAATGATGTAATGGTATAGCCCCTTTGGTACACTAAAGGGGGTATCAAAATTTGGAAAGTCAGTACTGTGCTCACTCAGAGTGAAAATATAACCACACCTGGGATATGCTGAATTTGTAAATAAGGTGTCTTAGATTATGTGCCTTTCAGAATATAAATCAAACAATTACTACATTTAAGTAAAAATATCTAAGTAGTTAGTATGTTCATATTATGAACAAATGAATAAAAAGAAAAGGAAACCTCACCAGTTCTGCCCTTGTTTGGGGGGGGGTGCCTTCCGACTCAACACTGCATATATTTACTTTGCTGTCAGTGTTACAGAGAGTGCTTCACTCCCTTTTACACTCATCCTTCTGATTATAACCCCCCAGCTTCCAATTTAGGAGTGTTTTGGTGACTCACATAACCCTTACCTTTTGTCCTGTCTTTGGCCAGCCGCTGCCTGCATTCTGATGTACTGGCATCATCCCAGTGCTAAAACTGTGTGTGCACATTCATCTGTACACTTTTCTGACATGTGGCCATAAACAAAGTTTGTGCTGGAAGCATGTTAATGATATATTTCCTCATGTTTGGAAGTTGACCTTCAGAACAACTTTGTTCAGCAAAACATTTCAAAAGTCACATTCTCAAAATGTGTCTTCCCTTGAAAGCACTGTTAAACTCTGGTACATGATATGGCCATGTCACTCTCAGGGAACTTCGAGTGGAAGCTGATGTTTTAGGAATACACAGGAATATTATGTGGAAACATTAGCTCAGTGGAAAATCTAGTCTCCATATCCTTTGAGTCAGAAGCCTGAACATAAGACATACAAACAATTATGATGATGTCTTTGGACAAAAGTGCTAAATCTGTTTAGTAGACCGTTATTTTGGTTAACTGACTCATCTATTCTCCTGTTGCCTTCCTGTGGCTGTTTTACTGTGTAACAATTATTATGTGTTTTGTGGTATAGAAACATACCACTGATGTGGAAATTGGCAGTACTATAGTACCTAACTGCTCCATAGCTGTCATTTATTTGCTTTTCTACAATTTCATTGGCTTTACTGTTTATGACATTCCTTTGGCAAAGAGTGCAACTCGAGCTCCAAGCCTGACTAAATCTTTATGCATACTGGTGTACTAGTTCTATGTCTGTAAGTGGTACTCAAATTATCTGTGTTATGCCAGTTTAGAAGATTGTTAGACTGTATAAATTAAACTGGACTGTAAAATGTGTTATATTTATATAAATTTAACTACACTATAAAATGTGCTATATTTGTATAATGTTTTGATGAATCCTGATCTATATGTACATTGTAATGATTGTATATGTAACCCCCTGTGGAGCGTTTTTCCCCCGGCCTCCTCTGAAAATGGACATGTATCCAGTCGGACTATCCCGGTCAACAAATGTAAAATAAAATAAAATAAATAAACTCAATGAAAAACTGCACAGAGGAGATATTTGTTTTGAAAGTTAAATAGTTTTATTTGATCATGGAACAGACATCAACATTAGGTTGTTTTCAGTTTTGCATTTTACACAGTAATGGCGTTTCCAAAGAGAAGATGTAGTTGAATTGTTGTCCCTGGTTAACTCTTCTATCTCCCAGGATTTCATATATCTATATATATATATATATATATATATATATATATATATATATATATCTATATATATATACTTTTTTTTTATACAAAAGGTAGTGTCCACCTGACCTGTTCCATCTATGGCTGGAAAGACTTTTTTACAGCTGGTGAAAGCCAATAGAATTCTTATGTCAGTTTTAGAAGAAATTAAGTGTTTAAGATAACTGGATTAATTCATTTTCTTAAAAAAAATCTGCCGATAAAAGAACCAACTTTCCATGTATAATCTGCCATCCAGATTAAATTTAAATTGTTTGGATATTAATCATGGCAAAATGATACATTTTGCAGTCTGTGCAAGGCTTTTGATCTTGTTTAGTTGTCAGAGAGAAAAAAAAGTTAGTTTGTAGCCACCGATTTTCACTTAGCTATTTAGTTACATGCTGAGGCCATCTGAATGTATAGTGGTGCTGTGTAGCTCCAATATTTTGCTATGTTTGTAACTCCTCTGTAGTACATGGAAGAAAGTGACTACACTCTAAAGTCAGCAAAATAACTTCTGACATCAGAAAAGTGCATAACAAGTTTTTAGTTCATGAAATGTACTGGTTATATTCCAAAACTGGACAAAAAGGAAACTGTTATGTACCTCCCTGACATAAAGTGCAAAACTAGTTTTGAACTGTGATGCCTAGATCTGTTATGCTTTAGTTTTGCATTAAATTTGCACATTGGTTACAAACAATAGAAGAATAACACGGGTGTAAAGCAGCTTTTCAAACCTGTTAAACACAATGTGCTGTCTCATACAGAAAAATAAACAGAATTAAGTATTTAAAAGCTTTTAAAGCTATTAGTCTATCAGAAATAGTATTTTGCAGCACAATAGTGTCATACAAATTTCAAAACTATAAAACACTTTGTGCTTCTATGCTTTTTTTTTGGAACTAGTTGTATAATGGAGCAGCTAAAACTCCATGTAAGTACAAAGAGTTATGCTTGGGTTTCATCAGTCATAACCAGGTAGTTAGGTGTTCTCATTATAGATGCTAATATTTTTACTTTCACTAACCTGTCAAACTGAATTCCTAGACATCCTTGTCTCAAGCACATAACAACTTGGTTGTAGTTGTAATCCCAGTCATAATCCTCTATGTTATGTACCTTTCAAAGATGTTATAAACTTACAATGACATCCAACACAGACCATAAGTTAGTACTAGGCTAACTGGCTTTGCAGGCCATTTTAAAGCTTGCCACTTATCCCATATGAGAATCAAACTTTGTACCTTGTGTCTATAAGGTAAACACCTATGTCATTATGCTAAGCCCCAACCCCAACAATATATGAAGTGTTTGATGCCTTTGAAAACTGTAATACATATCATGCTGCCAAGGGGGGAAGTGTGGCAAGTGAGTGTCTTAACAGCTTTTAATGCTGTTGATTGATTAAAGGAATGTATCACTTATGGCCATACCTGAGTTGCCATCTTAAGTTGTTATAGTTTTCAATACTTTAAAACACTTTGTCCTCCTAGACTGTTTATTCTCTCTGACTGGTAATACACTGCATCAGCTCCATGTACTACAAAGAATTACTACTGGGTTTCTCCAGTCAAAATCAATATCTAGATCATAGAGAGTGGTGATTATGCTCCAATATTATGTAAAACACAAACCAGTTAAGCACTTTTGTAGTATGAGAACTGATCTCAACAATTGTTTACCCCTTCTGCTTAACATGTTAAGATTGGGTACCATACTGCACAGTAAAACCTGCCAGTACTGGCCAGCAAACAATATTTATTTTATTTATTTATTTATTGACATTTGTTAACCGGGTTTGTCCAACTGGACTTGTGGCCCATTTTCAGTGGAGACCCGAGGAGAAAAGCTCCAGTAGTACATTTTAAACAAGTACAATTTTAAACAATATTGATATAATAGCAGTTATAGCAAAAAGATTCACAAATGTTGAGTTACATGCATAAAGTTAAAGTTGCATTAAAAAGAAGCTAAGTAACAATTTTACATTGATATAGCTCAATAGGTCAACAATAAAAAAAATTGTTTGTATAAAATTATGCAAATGCATAGTAGACACATTGGAAAGAGAGGTGTAATGAGGTACTAAGTATGGTCCTTTTCAGGGTACATAAAAGGAAGGAAGACTAGGTGGGGTCATGGCAAGGGCAGGTCCTGGAATTGAGAAAATAAGCTTTTAGTTCATTTTTAAAGTATGAGGTGTGGGAGATTGAAAGTAAGTCAAGGGGAAGTTTGTTCCAAGCATGGGCAAGGAAGTGTTTGTAGAGTAGTTTGCCTACTGACCTTTTTGGGTGGTAGATATCAAGTAATTGTTGGTTAGAAGTATGGAGGGTCTGGGATGGGATGTAGATGGAGACTAAGGAAGATAGAGATGGACAGAAGGAGGGTTTATAAAGAATAGTGTGTAGCATATGAAATTGATAAGATGGCAGAAATTGGGGAAGTTCAAGCCATTGAAGAGAGTTTAAAGAAATGCATTGGTGTGAGTTGTATGGGGAGTTAGTAATGAATCTGGCTATTTTATGGTAAGTATGTTGGAGTTTGTTTAGAGTGGAGGCCTGGATACTGGTAAGAACTGGGGTGGCGTATAAGAGGGAGGTGAGGAGGAGTGCCTGGCCAGGGTAAGTCTAGATTCAGGGGATGGAATTTTTTGTTCCAATATAGCAGACCTAGTTTCTGGTTTGTTTTATTTTTATACATTGGAGTATGTGTAGGTTGAACTTTAGTTCATCATCGATAATGACCCCTAGGAGTTTTGTGTGGGTGTCAGGTTGGATAGTTGTATTGTTAGAAGATGTAATAAAAAAGGAGGTTTGTGATGAGAAAGAGAACGGGGAAGGAAAAGTAGGAGTTTGGTCTTTTTGGGATTTAGGATCAATAGGTTGTGAGAGAGCCATTGTTCAGTGGATAGTAGGGCCTGTTGGGTCAGGGAGTGTAGTTCAAGAATGTTATTTGAGATGGATATAAGTGTGGAGTCGTCGGCATACTGAATAAGGGAGGATTCTTTGCATGAGGTGTAAAGATCATTGGTGAAGATGTTAAACAAAAGGGGTCCCAAGATGGAGCTTTGGGGAACACCAGTGGAGATGGGAAGGAAAGGTGAGGAGGATGAGAGCCATTTGACAGATTGTTCCCTGCCAGATAGGTAACTATTAAACCAGGCAAATGCGGAGGGGATAGGTGGAGATTTGTGAGTTTGGATAGTAGTAGAGGATGAGTGACAGTATCAAAGGCTTTGGAGAGATATAGGAAGAGACAGGAAATTAGTTTATTGTTGTCTAGGGCCTCTGCAATGATATAAGTGAAGGAGAGGAGGGCAGTGGTGGTGCTGCGGTGAGCATGAAATCCATGTTGGGTAGGGGTAAGTAAGTGGTGTGTGAGGAGGTGATTGAGAAGCTGTGAGTGAATACATTTTTCTAATATCTTGGAGAGGGGGGACAGAATGGCAATGGGTCGGTAGTTTGAGGGGTCAATAGAGTTTCCACCTTTATGAAGAGGGATAGTGAAGAAAGATTTCCAAAGGGTGGGGACAGTTGATTCCAGAATAGATCGATTAATTAGTATAGATATAGGATACACAATTTAGTCAGCAGCAAGTTTGAGGAATGTAGGAGATAGATCGTCAGTGGAAGGAGAGCAAGGTTTTAGCTTGAGTAGTAGAGATTTGATGTAAGTAATGGGAACTGGCTCAAAAGAAAATGAAGTTATGTTAGTGGGACTTGGAGGGGTGGGTGTCGAAGTAGAGTTTGGCTTAGAGGCTACCAGATTTTGGATGGAAGAGATAAAGTGTTTATTCAGGAGGGTAGCTTTTTCCTGAGAGGAAGAGTTAGGGCATGGGGAAGGATTAGAGGGCTTTCCAGGATAGAGGATGTTGTTGAGAGTTGACCAAATGTTTCGAGGATTGGATTTGTTGTTAAGCTGAGCAGAGCTATAGTACAACTTTTTGTCATTAGTTGTATGTTTTTTGCAAGGTTCCTCAGTTGCCTGTATTTTTGAAGAAAAGATGGTTGCTTAGCTTTAGTCCAGGTTTTCTAAGTACGATCTCTTTGTTTCATAAGGGACCTAGTCTCTTTGGAGAGCCAGGGAGCATGATTTGATTTTACTATGATCTTCTTAGAGGGAGCTAAGGAGTTTAGAGTATTCATGAAGATGCTATTGAAAGTGCTTACAGCATCGTTTAGGGGGAGGTGTTTGAGGATGGACCAATCTATGTTGTGGAGAATGGAGTTAAATTGGGATGAATTGAAAGTCGATAGTTTTCGACAGTCTTTGATAAGGTGGGGTTTAGGAATGTGGGAGTAGTGTCTTAAGATGGTGGTAAGGAGATGATCACTGAGGGAGTTAGGTAAGGTGGTGGGATTGTGTTATTGGTGGGGGGAATTGGTAAGGATCCCGTCTATGATGGAGCTGGAAGTGGAATTTTTATGGACGCAAGTGGGGGATGTTATAAGTTGGTAGAAGCTGTGTAGGTGGATACTGAGTTGGGGGAGTCACTTGTGAGTTTGGACCAATCAATGTTGACATCACCAAGGATAAGTGTCTCATATGGTATGTTGTGGAAGAACCAGGATAGGATGTTTTCAAAAATGGGGAGATTGTTACCAGGAGGAAGGTAGATAGAGGCAATTGCAAGTTTAGCTTTCTTTCTGCCTGCTGTCTGTGCTAGTAATCTGTCTTTGACTTTTTTCACTAATGTAAGACATGTTGCTCAGTCTTTTTGAAAATGATTGCAAAGTGCTTTATGGCTTTGAAATTTGGCAAAACAATTTGGCTTTTTTTACTTTTCTGCAACTACTAGTAAATGGAACAGATGAAGTTTCACGTACTACAATGAATTATGATCATAACACTTCATTATGTAGACTTAACATGGATTGTTCTCTCAAGGTAACTTTCATGGTATTCATCTTTCAAACACACAAAAAATATCATTGTTACGACTGGAAACCAAATGATAATCCTCTGTATTATGTATCTGCAAAGTGGATGTCAAGAGGCACCTTAATAACAGAATGAAGTGAAGTTTTTGAATAAAATTACTCAACATCCATTTCTTAACACATAATAAAATGGTTGTGTTCAGAGGCTTGATAGGGTTGTTATAGACAATACATGGACAAAGTTAACTAATTTGATAAAACGCACAGTGTGTCATTGCAAATCTTAGCATAAATATTCAGTGTTGTACAAATTTAGACACGAGGAAGAGGTTCCACCACTTCAAATGATGAATGACTGCTGTGTACTGACTCTGTCCTGTAACCTACACATATAAGACTCCCGGTGTGTACTGCCAGTAAATATAAACTTTTCCAGTTAGGTTACCTCTTGCTTTTTCCATTTAGGTTAAGTCTTACCTTTTTCCAACTATGTTACCGCTTATTCAAGGATTACAGTCTTGATGCACTAAGATTTTTGTCACTTTATGTAAGTTAGTGCTCAAATACAATTAACAATTCATTGATGAAAGCCTTTTCTACTGCTGTAAGTTTTTTTCAGATATAAGAACACAGTGTTTACTAATATACTTTTGTCGTGTTAGGACCAGCACTGTTGTAATGTAGCGAATACTACATAGGTTTATTATTTATTTATTTATTTATTTTTGGTTTACTTTACTGGGATGGTGGGCATATTCACAGAGGGCTCATTTCAGCCACAGCCATTGTGAATAACTGGTGTAGTTATTACTTTTTCAGTACTGTTTCCGTGGTGATCTTTCAAGTTTTGCTCTTGAAGTCACTATGATGAGCAGTTAGCATTTTAAAGAGGAAAAGTTACTTCTGTCCCTTTGGGGTGCTTACATTCCGTATGTTATGCTGTGTGAGGGATAAACTCTTTTTGATGTCCTCTCAGACTTCATGAGGGGAAAAGTGGGCCTGGTAGATCTGCTTCACCTGTTCAGCAATCAAAAGCAGGGTCATTCGTGTGTGATTTTTCAAAAGTGCATGTATAGTACACTTGAAGTCTCATTTAAGATTTAATTATATAATAGCAGACATGAAACTATCTTAGCACGCATGCACTGATTAAGATGTTTGCACTGAAAGTGGATGTCTTGAGCAGTAAAAGTAAATATGGACTCCATGAAGCCTAACATTAGGACTAACCAGGGACAACTGGATTCAACAGTGAATCTTGAATTGGATGACACTTATGTAGATGAGGACAACTTTGTTGAGGAAGAAGTAGGACCTAGACGTAGTGATAGAATTAAAGGGCTTAAGAAAAACAACCCAGGCAACAAAAACATCCAAACTAATAAAAACAGTAACCATAATAATTTTTTAGGCAAACGCAAGTATCGCCGACAATCCAACAAGAGGGTGAATCGGACCTGATGATTGCTAGTTTTATTGACACTGGTGACGCTTCTTTCCACTCTATTGACGTTGGCGATACTGGCGATGATGCTGGAGTATGTGTAATTAGTCCTCATCAAGGGCAGGATGCTCCAAGAATAATTTTAAACCAAAAAGGTGATTTTAAGATCTATAATTTTACAGAGCTGCAACTAAGGGATGAATTGGTCGAGCTGCTTGCCCTTGGTTATACATTTGTCCCGAGTAGATTTGGGGATATACCAAAGGAGATCATTGAGTTGAAGTGCTTTGTTTGGAAGCTCAATCTGAAGTTACTTTTTAATAATGGAGCGGATATAATCCAGGATTCCTTGAAGTTGCCTAGTGTTTTTAACCCACCTCTTCATCCGTCCCTTCAGTTATTTGAGAAGGTTTGTGAGGTTGATTTTAGGCATTCGTTTAAGGTATGCCAGAGTAAAGCAGAGTCTAAGGGATACAACATTACTAAAGAACAGGCACTACTCCTGGATGAACTTTGCCACTACCCCGTGAGGTTGATTAAACCGGATAAGGGAGGTGGTTTAGTCATCCTGGACAACTCTATGTATATAGAGAAAATGCTTTCTGTCCTGGCGACACCAGCCTACACTGAAGCATCCATTAACGAAATACATCGATCTCACAATATGATGAGAGGTCTCTTCCGTGATTTATTTCTGGGAGGAAAAATAGACCTCGACACTTATAACTACATAGACATCACTTTGCCTAAAATTCCTGTTATCTTTGGCATTCCTAAGGTCCACAAGGATATCAACAATCCACCTATGAGGGCCTTAGTGGACGGAAGATGTTCTATGACGTATCCAAGTGCCAAACTAGTTGACAAGATTTTGTCAAAGTACCTGAAATACCTTCCTGGAGTATGTAAGGACTCTTGGTCCTTTTTGGAAAGTATTAATGGTATACTGTTCGATGGTGAGAACAATTTTCTCACCATCGATGTAGTGGACCTATATACTTCCATCCCACACCAGGAAGCTCTGGAATGGTTGGCCCTTTTACTTACAGATTTTGGAGCACCAAAAATTGAAGTAGATCTTGTAACTGAGATATTAGATGTTGTTTTGTCATGCAATTACTTCCTGTTTGACAAGAAATTCTTCTTGCAGAAGAAGGGTGTGGCCATGGGCTCCCCTTGTGGAGCATCTGTGGCCAATTTTTTCATGGGGTACCGGGAAAAGAACTTCCTTTTTCCTTCACTAGATTTGATGGGCTTTGTCCAATTCTACACGAGATACCTTGATGACATTTTTATTTTGTTTCGAGGTAGTTACATTGAAGCTAGTCATTTTGTCAACTCATTAAATAGTACAACGGAATTCCTTAAATTCACTTTTAAGTTTTCGGTATCGGATATTGACTACTTGGACGTGAAACTACGGAAGGATGTTGGCATGAATGCTTATACATCAAAAGTTTTTAGAAAATTGACATATTGCAATTCTTTCCTGCACTTCTCTAGCCAACATCCCCTTAAACAAAAGAGAGCTATTGTGAAGGGTCAGTTGGTTAGAGCGGGGAGAATGTGTAGCATGTTAGCTGACTTCCAGAGTGAGTGTGACCTACTCGGCAATATGTTTCTTAATAGGGGGTACCCGAAACAACTGGTAGAAGAGCTTACTTTTGAGGTTGTTACAAAGAGGTTGAGTGGTTTTTTTAAACCTATCCTCTATCAAGCTCAATCAAGATTGGACTCCTTGAATCCTGATATGCCAGCACTGCCCACCAGTATTATTGTTTTAACACTTGACAACATTAGTAGTAGTAATGGACGTGACTTCTCATTAAGTTACGTCGTTACTTATAGCCTTAATTCCAGGGCTATAATCTCAATAATACGGAAGAACTGGCAATTCATCTTGAGTAGCCCTGGTTTAACAAAGAAATTGGGACTTGTTCCCAACTTCGTTTTCAAATGGAATAATAACCTCAAAGAGCTTTTACAAAGGGATTTCTCTAGCAAAAGTTTCAACAAACGAATTGGTATGTACCCATGTGGCTTCTGCAATTGGTGTCATAAAGTGAGGACGGGTCAGACTTACATAATAAGGGATAGGAAGTACACCATTAAATTCCCACTTAACTGTGAGAGTAGATCTATAGTGTACGTGGCCTTTTGTGAGTGTTGCCCCTCCTTTTACATAGGTAAGACCGACCATAGATTGAGTGATCGGGTCTATGAACATATGTACGCTATTAAGAAGAATAATGACACCAATGCTTTAGCCAAACATATAGACAATTTTCCAGGCCATTGTTTCTCATTTATGGCCATTGATCAAGTAAAAACTAATATCCGTGGGGGTCCTATACCATTGCTTTTGGAAACCCGTGAGTTGGAGTGGCAGCTGAGAACGGACGCTTTTTGCTATCCGGGTCTCAATGAAAACTGCAATATTTCTGCAGTTTTGAAAATGAGGAGCTATTTAAGGTAGTGTACTTTGTTTAATATATTATGGTGCACCTTGTTGCTATGCAAT
Source organism: Protopterus annectens (assembly GCF_019279795.1). Lineage (NCBI taxonomy): Eukaryota > Metazoa > Chordata > Ceratodontiformes > Protopteridae > Protopterus > Protopterus annectens. The sequence goes on from NC_056732.1 coordinate 1,634,670,690, forward strand.
GTGAGTCGGTGATATATTTATATTTTATTGATATATTCACATTTTAAGTGATTTACTTATGTGATTTAACGAGTGTTTCACTCGTATTTTGTTATTTTTATTTAGTTTTGAATTAGATATTTTTAATATATTTTGTTATATAATTTTATATAATACATCTTATATACAGTATTTTTGCTAATGACCTTCGGTTGGATTTCACAGTTTATTGATCATATTAAGGGACAATGAATAGAGGACTGACTTATTATTTAAGTCATAGAACTGGACTGTTGTTTCACCGTCCAAATAGTGAAAATTGTTTATATATATGCAATCATATAACTTATTCCTTGGTCATTTAACCTAATTTGTGGTAATATGCCACCACTTGTTTTATATTAACTTTGTAACAAGATTCATACACTACATTAATTCTATGCGAATTTGCACAGAATGATTTTTAATTAATGTGATGTTATTTCCTTTTAGTTTCTTATTTAAATTGAGCGTGCAAATGACATTACTGTCAATGTTTTTTCTCTGAAGAAGCCACACTATTCAGTGGCGAAAACGCTTGTTAAATATAATAAATTTGCGTTCAGATTTTGACTATCTGGTCGTTTGTTGGTGCAAGGAGTCCGTGTACCTTTTGGTTTTCTAAATATGGACTAGGATATATGGTGAACCCCATGTGCTGCAGATCCTAGCAGGACAATTAGTTTTAGTCGAAACACTCTTATCTTTTGTATCTTTCGGCTTTTCCCGGTTAGGGGTCGCCACAGCGGAACTCTGGTCTGCTAACGATTGGAAGTAGATTTTTACATACCGAGTTGCCAGCCCAGATGCACAACCTTCAACGAAGGTACGCCCATTCATGCAAGTCTCCACACAGAAGATGCTTTAGCTGAGAATCGAACAGGACAATGTCTTATTGTGAGGTGACAATGCTACCACAGCACCACCACCTCAGTGCAGGACAATATTAAATAGTCTCACCAGGTAGCCCCTAAAGCCATGTGCCTCACCCCTCCCAAAGCTAAATGCACATGTCTCTTTACAAATATCTGCAAAGCTAAGACTGTAGATTGGGATGGAGATGGTACCAAAATGCCATGAGAAGAGGGATTCAAATTTTGCAGTCATGACCATCTGATACTGTTTAGTGTTTTCATATAAGAAAAGGGTATCACTGTATTCACTAGGTTTGGTACCAAAGATGTCCTCCAAAAGGTATCCTGGACTTCTACCATTCTCCTGGTTAGTGAATAAGGTTTTATGTTTTTGTACCTGTTTTTGAATATCATTTTATTTGAAATTCCACAGAATATGACATGTTATCTATGAACCTATATCTAATATAAGGATGGTGGAGACTTACAGCTGTGGGCTGACTTCCTAACCAAGTCAAAAACAGTTTTGGCAATGGTATATATTGCACTGTCAGAAAAAAGAAAAAAAAAGAGTCTTTCTTGCTAGGCATAAAAAAAATATACATAACATTCTGAAAATCTGTTGCTTCTTGTAGTCATAATCAGATACATGCAGTACTAAATAAATAAATACTAATTATACATGACAACACCAGTTTTAAGCAGTTATGTTATGAATTTCAATTAAATATATGTATGCAATTTATCATGACTCAGAAATGGGCAAATAACTGATTTTAGCAATGCAGAGAAACTGTTTATCTGTTTTAGAAAGCAGATTTCATGAACAACAATTGTAAAGTAGATGATCTATATTCTAATGGGGTTTATTAATATACAGAAAAACATGACAAACAAGATCACCTACTTAAGAAATATGTATACTGTAAGTAAAACTTTTCTTCAAGATGTCATTTGTTTTTCCACTTACTATTTGCAGCTTCCAAAAAATGAAAACAGAGCGGAAGAACTGCAAACAGAATGCAGCTAACAAATTAGGCACTCAGGAAACAGTAGTCCCAGTACAAATGAGTGTAGCAGCAGTTGCCAGGAGCTGTACCGGCTGCTGTGAGTTAGAAGAACACACTGACTTCAATTGGAGTAGTGTGTTGTACTTTGCTATTATGTCCAGAGGCTGTGTACTTGTCTGCCTCATTGCGGCCAGACTAGGTTCAAAATATCAAGTAAAGCCTGTGTGCGTGTGTGTGTGTGTGTGTGTGTGTGTGTGTGTGTGTGTGTGCGTGTGTGTGTGTGTACGCGCGTTTGTGTCTTCATTATTGTGTTTTTGTATTTTTTGTATCTACTTGACTATGTGTGTGTCTGCGTTTGTGTGTGTGTGTGTGTGTGTGTGTGTGTGTGTGTGTGTGTGTGTGTGTGTGTGTGTGTGTGTGTACATGTGTGTATGTGTGTACTGAGGAGGTATTATAACTATCTGTTAAATGCTTGCATAACTTATTTTGAATGTAAAATACTTCTTCCAACAGCACTTGCATATCATATACCATCTTTTAGACATTAAGTGGAAAACCAATTTTATATCCAAACTATAAAAATATATATTATATTAATAAAATAAATGCAAAACAATTTAACGGATAGCCCTTTTTCTAAGAAAAATATGCCCTCAGGGCAGCTATTGCAGAGACATAGCAGACCTTGCAGAGGTGAGAACACTGTAATACTCTTTAATACCCACCCATTCACTCATTATTGCTTCTTTATTACAGCTGTGATTATATTCTACATACCATTTGTTTGACAATAACATGCTACTTTGAATAAAAACATTGAAACATACTTTTTTCAAAGTTGTTTGTTTATGCATGAATCTACATCAGAAGTATTGGTGTATAGAAAGAGTGTTAAAACACTGTGTTACCGAATCAGTGCAGGAAATGCTGTTCCAGAAATTTTAATTTAAAAAAAAAAAAATGTCATAAAATTATTGAAGCAGCTGTTGTTTAGCCACTGTGTCTATGCATTTTCATATCTCATTTTATGCTAATGTGGATATTTCATTTCTTTCAGCTTCACTTCTGAAAGGACTGAAGCATGCGAACATTGTTCTCCTTCATGACATAATTCACACCAAAGAGACCCTGACCCTCGTCTTTGAGTATGTGGTAAGTAGAACCAGAGACTAACAAACGAAGCCCTGTGAATTCTGGCAGTCTATCTCGATGAAGTAATTTGTGGCACTTTATCCAGATGTACAACACAAGGCAAAACATACACAATGCCCCATCTGTTTGTCATCTGATTTCTAATCAGTCTTTGTCATTAATGTACTTATTTATGTATTAGCCAAGTATATTCCAGAGCATTAACAGACCAGGGAGAGACACATGACATCAATGTTTCATGCTCAGTGGTTCAGGTTTATACTGATTTACAAAGCAGTGAAATGTTTCTGTGTTTAATGCAAGTAGAAACTGACATTTTAATTCTCTTTTCATGGTATAGATGGAAAATCGACATTTTTGTCATGCTGACTTCATCCATGTAGCATAGCAGCGGATATCAACAGAATCTAGATGATATCCTTTAGTTCTGCTTTGTTAAAAGGTTGGAAGTGACCATATATGCACTTACTGGAAATATTGCTGTTATTCTCAAAGGAAACAAAATGCAGTAGGTTATGCTTCATAACAGGACTGTAAAGCCTTTAAAAGTTTTCTTTGTCTAGTATTTGAGGGTTTTTATTTCATAATTCCTGAAAAGCATTGGTGGGGCCCTGACACATTTCATTGTATAAGTTTTGCTGCAAGGGTACAGAGACTTATGGTTTCTATCTTGCTATATTGTTGGTTTTATTTTTTTTTTCTGTCTCATGGATGCAGATGGCTGCTGTTCCAGTCTTATGAAATATTCAGCTTTCTTGTTGCACAATGGGATAAGATAGGTGCCTGGCTTTCCTCCCTGGCCGATTCTGAATTGTCTCCATAGACTGTCAGAGCAGTGTCTCTCATTTAATAAGAACTTAAAGGAAAAATCATCCTACTTGAGTAATTCCTTTGTATGCAAGAATGTGGATTCAGCTACCCAAGATATGGAGTTTAGGGCTCTGAAGGCAACAATAGCTTACAATGCATTAAGATGACTTTCACTGTTGGTGCTGTTTTATGCCATTTTGTCTGTTTCTGTATAAATTGGTCAAGGATTTGGCACAATTAAAGAAAACATTGAATACATTCTATGAGATAAACTCACATCTGCATTGCCTGTCTCCCACATATAATAATAGACCTCTTTTCTCTGGTCACATCACCAGTATGCACATAGCACTATATGTCGGTCGTGAGCTCTGAGCTGCACAGCTCCAGGGTTTGGAGACTTGTTCCTGGCCATGGAATTTTGGATGTGTGGATTTTCTCTAGACAGTTCTCTGTATATATATATATATATATATATATATATATATATATATATATATATATATATATATACATTGAGTGACCAGCTACAGTACGCTGTCAATATATATATTTAGTATTTACCCTTGCTCTTGTTGTTTGTTTTGTGACTGAAATGGAGCCAGGAATCAGATTGCATTTTTAGTTACCTAGTAAACAATGAAAAATAAATACCAGAGTTATATTTTACTGGATAGGTGAGATGTTCAGACAGGTAGACAACATACAGGAGTTTTTTTACAATGTATTAACACAACAAAACTGTGTCATTCTGATGTTTTCACCAATGAAGGCTATCAGATTTTACTCAGAATTTCATTGACTACAAATGCTCATGTAATTTATTAAGAGTCACATTTAAAACATAGTATATATTTCTTACTGGATCTTTAGAACCTGGACGTGTGGAACTTTTCTTATTTTAACTACTGTTTTTTGCATTTTATTTCATCTTGTTTGTATCCTTGAATAATGTCACTGGAGCATTATACAATCTAATCAGAAACACTCATTCCCATAGTAGCTAAATATGGTGGGTACAGGTAGGCTGAGAACAAATGAAACATAAGGTGAGATGAAACACAATACAGCGATGCCAATGTACAAACCTGTCTGTTGCATTTGTAGTAACACAAGTTAAGAACAATTACAGCAACTGAGCAGAACAGTTAACAGTTCAAAGCTGCAGTTCATAGGTTCATAGGTGTGTACTAGGCTAATGGCCCTGGGGCCTTTACAAGCCTAGCCCATAGAAGTGCCCTGGCATTGTGCCACCCCTTGTTAGTTCCCAGTGCCTCTATCAAGCAGAACCACTGTTGTGATCCCTGGGGTGAACTTTCTGTTTCTCATCCACTCATCAAGATTTCTCTTGAAGAGGGTCAAGTGAGGTGCTCTGCTTGACATGTATGGGAAGTCTTTTCCATAGCATGGGCAGTCTCTGGGTTATGAACCTGTCCCTCCAGCATGTTCTGTTGAGTGTGGTAATGAGACTGAGGTCTCTGGTGCATTTGGTGTGGAGGGATTAGGATTCCTTTAGATGTAGCATTTCTAACAGAGCTGGGTCAGACATGGCTTTGTAAGTCAAGCAGAGATCGCCTCTTAGTAGACGTTATGAGACAGAGAATTGCTGGAGTTTTTTAGTCTGTCCATGTTTAGACATGTGTTTAAGTCATAGGATCCTCTTTGTGAGGTACTTTTTTGGCCTCTCCAGCTGTTGCAGGAGTCAAGTGAGGTACATGCCAAATGGGGCATTATACTCTATGATTGGTCTAATGAGGGAAGAGTACAGAGAAATGATGACCTCTTTCTTGGATGCAAAACCCTTGCAACAGTTCAAACAGATAGGGCTAAAGGGTCAGTGTTTGTATCTTTTGCAATGATTGACATGCAACTGTGATGGTAGATTTGTACATTTAAGAGTAATACTTTACTAGTCAGAAAGCCACCAAGAAGCAATTTCACAGACGGTGTGAGCACTATAGTTAAAATCAGTGAGGGTATGGTATGGTATGGTACTGGGTACCTTGTTATCACCCCTTTCTCTAAAGCATTAGCAAATGCATTACCCCCTGTACTCATCACTCATTAGACCTATGATTGAGTACAATGCCCCGTTCGGAATGTATCTGACCAGACACCTGCTGCAACTTGAAAGGCCCCAAAAGTTCCTCACCAAAAGGATAAAGGGTCTCAAAAATATGTCTTATGCTGCCCGACTGAAAGAACTCCAGCTCTATTCAGTCTCATACCGCTTGTTCAGAGGTGACCTGTGCCTGACATATAAGGTCATGTCAAACCCAGATTTGATGAATATGCTTCACCTCAAAAAATCTAGATCTCTCTGAACCACAAGGGCGGGAGACTTAAACCTTGACACGGTTATAAATAGAACGTGCTGGAGGGACAGATTCATCACCCAGAGACTCCCTATGCTGTGGAACAAAATCCCGTTACATGTGAGGCAGAGCACCTCGCTGGCCTTGTTCAAGAGGAATCTTGACCAATGGATGGGAGATCGCAGATATACCCCAGGGATTACTTCAGTGTCACTGCTTGACAGAGGCACAGCAAAATGATAGGCATAGTTTTTATTCAAAAGCCACATAACTATGGGCTAGGCTTATAAATGCCCTTGGGCAGATAGCCTAGTATGAACCTATGAACCTATGAACCTATTAAAATAGCTTTGAGCTAAAACTGGCCAGTACTGAGAAAACAAATCTAGATTTGTGAAATGAGATGATTCCAAAACAGAAATGCAAGCATCCATGACAAAGATCTTCCCCCCCCTGTACTCACTGTTTTCATAAGACTGGCTTGAAGAAGGGTTTCTAGAACCATAGTCCTTTGGTAGGTTCATACCTGACTGTTATTGTGACAAGATCCTAAGACAAGATGAATGGAGTTTGTGAAATTAGATTGATTGCAGACTTAGTTTCAGAACACAAAGGGTATTTTAGGGATGTCATAGGTATGTTTGTGGAATTCATTTTGAATCATAGTATGACATAGTCTGACAAGAAATATTACCAACAATTGCAAGGAATGGCCATGGAATTATCTATGGCTCAACATTATGCCTGCATTTTTTAGCTTTTAAGGAAAGAAATTTAAAGGTAAATGAAGTATTTAAAATATGTGTGACTCTTTATATGTTTAATTGAAGATTAATGTTTTCTTCTGGCAGGACAGTGAAGATAATTTAATAAAATTGTTAAATATATTATGAACTCTTTATTTGCCATTAATATTTGATGTACAATGTGATAAATATTGTTTTTTGGATGTTATTATTTAAAAAGAAATTGGTGGCAGGCTTGTTTTATGTATATATCAAAAGATGTTCAATAAACAGTTTTCTGTAATAGTGGGTACTTGCGTAGTTAAAAAATAATTTAGAAAAAGGCATACTGAAAAATCAGTATTTAAGTATGATTACAAACACCTTTAATATGCAGGAATGCATGTCAGCCACTGATGACTTGAACAAGAGTGGTATTCAGTAAGGGATTTAAATTTAGTAAGGAAACAAGGGAAAAAACATACCCTTATGGTTTGGAAAACCTTACACACATGTGAGTGGACAGTGGAAGGAGAAGTTGTAGGTGTAGAAATAATAATATGCAGATTAATTTTGTGTCCAGTTACAACTCTCTCAGGTGGGCTATGTACTGCACTTTAGTGTCAGTACTGAATTATTAACTCAATCTTTTTCAGTGACAATAGTACCTGGAGCCTTCTAGTCATAGCACAATCAAAAATGAGGGTGCCAAGTGTTGAACCACTGACACTGATAAAATGCATTAAATAAAGTGTTAAAACTGACTTTTGCTGGCTTATTGTAATAAATGATGTGTCTAAAGTAGTTATACATGGTATATTTACAGGAATTACACAAACATTAAAAGGGTCATTAAATTACAACAGAGGTATTATGTATTGCCCTGCTCAGTTTGGGAGGTAATCACTATTAAGTGCTTGAAAAGGATCTACTTAAATGTATATATGGATAGGCTTCTTAATGGCCCAGTGGTCACTTACTTAGTATATTCCTATGTTTCTGTCAAAGCTATGCAGGATGCACATTGTTTTATTTCCAGCTAGCAATGAGTTGCAGATAGCATTGCAATTATTTTTATTATAAGAAAGTGAAGATTCATTGTGTGCATAACTTATATGAAAGGGAGTTGGATATCCCCACTTTGGATTAGTAATCAAGAAGCCTGAATTCTCATCACTGACACTGGAGAGGGATGTTGACTTGGGAAAAAAATGGATACACCCAGTATTTTCAGATGCGGCTCTCTGCATCAAGCACAATTTCCCTTAAGTGCACACAGGGAACACACCCAGCCTGGGGTCTGGGTTTCTCTCTCTGTCTCTCCCCAGATCTTCAATAAGGCTCCCAATTGGCACAGCTGTTGAGTTAAGTCCTCAGCTGAGTGTTCCCGCCCCAAGCAGCTGAAACACACACTGTTTGAGATTTAATTTGCACACACACACACACACACACACACACACACACACACACACACACACATACACCTGGGAAAGGCTGGCACAGGTTTACTAGCTATGCCCCCTTCTGCCCAGACTATAAGGTAGTTACTGCCACTAACACTGCCAAGCCAGCTACTCTAAGGCTCTTACAAGGGTATCCAATTATACTGAGTGAAATTAATATTAATATGAATGATAGTTTGACCAATGCATTAAGGCTTTCAGGAGTGGCCACAGAATCACCAAACACATATGAGTACTCTCAAAGGTTAAAATATTATCTAAAGGACCCACCGCAATGAAAAGTTTAAATATATTTAATAAGAAAAGAACATGAAAATGCTAAATATCTATTTGCAATAGATGTCAGAGTTTCAGTCATAAGAAATATTAAAAATAACACAGGTGGACAGGTTCAGTTACAGAAAATCAATACTTAATTAATCTTACTATATTTTCCTGACTGATCTCAAGAGTTACTATTCCTTGGTCACTTACTTAGAGCAAGGCAAGGTGAAGTAGGTGAGTGATCCTTTGATGTCAGCTTCCAAAAGCAAGGCACGGTGAAGTAGGTGAGTGATCCTTTGATGTTAGCTTCAAAAAACTGCTCTGAGACTTCAGTCTTAACTAGTAGTAACATTATTTTAGTGATGGATTCTAGAATGACATCATATACATCTGGTCATCTGACTTCTGGTTCCCATGCAACCCCCCATTGATAGAAACTGCCAAGATTTAGCACTTATGTGTCAATAATGCACACAGATCCTTGCTAAGATTTGCTGCAGCTCCTGAAGTCATAAAACCATAAAACACTTCCATTTTTCCTACATGAGGTAATAATCCATACTTCTTACTGAGACTGCCTCTCTGGCTTCATTCAAAACTGCAAGCTAGCATCTTTATGGCCTAGGCCCAGTAATTGAATTTGTTACTATTTCTGAAGTTTAAGCTTAATCTCTTCTCTTCCAGTATTCTCTGTTAAAACATATACATTTAAACAGTTACAATAATGTATGCATATTTATTTTTTGGTCCAGTAGGGCACACTGTTGGTGCATTTTTAAGACAAACACCTTTACAAATACATTTTTCAGCACAAGCATCTGTACAAATCAATTTGATATATGAGTTACATATAATTACTTACAAAATTCCAGCTAGCTGTGCTGGCATGTGTTACACATCCACTGCTCTACTTCTCCAGGCACAGCTGACAATACAACATCCAGGAAGCAGGTATAAAACAACTAAATATACTGGTAAACCAATACAAAATTAAATTCAGTAACAAAAAGGCACAGCACGACCATTCATGTAAAACAAGATTTATTACTTCAAGCTTTCGAGTTGAAACTCTTTTTTCAAGAATGAATCAGTACATTAAGACCACAGAATAAATATAGAACACCAGCCAATCACAAAACATATCTCATAAACACATTATATAATTATACAATTTACATAATTAATATACTTGACTAAGCCTTGTTTGTCTTTTCGGCTTTTCCCGGTTAGGGGTCACCACAGTGGAACTCCAGTCCGCTAATGATTGGCAATCAATTTTTTTTTATGGTGCCGAGTTGCCAGCCCAACTTTCAGCAAAGGCATTCCCATTCACGCATGTCTTTCAGAGGCCACTCGACCGCGGGGAGGATATGCAGACTCCACACAGAAGGCACTCCAGCCGAGAATCAAACAGGAGAATCTCTTGCTGTGAGGCAACAACGTTAACACTGTGCCACTGCAATTAAATAAGCCTAGTTCACTAAAAAACTTCATTAAAAACAATGGTCAACTTAACAAATTTCATTACTGCCTAAAAAGCTCCACAGGACAACTGTAATACTCTAACTAACATATGCTTGCCTTAATTTCAAAATAGGTTTAATACTATTAGTTTTATTAAGCACTGGATAGACATCAGATCTAAAAAAGTTTATCCATTTGTATTTTGCTTTCTCTGTGGCATTCACAATGCCCCCCCCTCTTGTTTTTGCAAACTCTCTGCAGTATCCTAAATTTAAATGTATGTTCATTTCCACAATGTAAAATATGCTTACTAAGTACATTTGTCTCAATCCCCCTTCTTACATCAGATAAGTGGGATGCAATTCTCTCCTTGACTTTACAGTCAGTTTTTCCAATGTAAAAACACAAACATTTTTCACAGTTAGCCAAGTAAACTAAATGTTCACTACTGCATGTCCCAAATGCCTTAAAAATAAAATTAACTTGTGTTATAGGATGTATAAATCCTATTTCTATATTAATGAACTTACAAAAGGTGCAGTTATAACAAGGGACTATCCCCTTGTTAAATCTATGTAACTTCATTTTTATCAAAATCTTTATAGCAAAGAAGTTGTTTGAGGTTCTTCTCTTTCTTATATACAAAATAAGGCTTTCCTCCTACTGCTTTCCTAACATTAACATCAGAACTAAGGACAGTCCAATTTATTTTAGTTATGGACTGAATCTGCCTAGAATGTCTGTTGTACTTCATCATATATCCTAATTTATTAAACCCAGCTTCTCTCACTGGGCTGTTCTTCTGGGCATTATTGCCTTCTCTAAGTGGTGGGAGGATGACATAATGATTAAGGTGCTTCCCTTAAAGACACAAGGTGCAGGGTTTGATTCTCACATGGGGTAACTGGCTAGGCTTCAAATGGCCCAAAAGGGAAGTTAGCCTAGTACTAACCTATGAACCTATAAATATGCTTTAGCCACACTAGGCCTTTCAGATTTAACATAATCTACATTCTTAGTTAATAAACAGTCCTGTGTCATAGTACTAATTTCAGCTGCAAACCCTTCTTCGGTGGTGTTTAGCCTATTGGCTCTCAAGAATTGACTTTTTACTACACCCTTATAAACATGAGTGGGGTACATACTGGAATTATGTACGTATCTCGTTGCTTGTACCCCTTTCCTATGTATAGATGCATGAATTTTACCATCAATATTCATCAGCTTAACATCGAAGAAAGTGATTTCCTCTACTAAACAAGACATTTCAAACTTAAGGAAGCTGGTGCTATTTTGTAGATGTTCAACAAATAACTCTTATGCCTTCTTGCTACTACTAATACTATGTCATCTACAAAACGTTTATAGTGCATTAAAGCACTATTATAGTATTCATTTTTGTTATAATCAAAAATAGTGTATTCTTCCCATCTAGCCAACACTGTGTTAGCATAGCTATTTGCTACAGGTGTGCCCATAGCTACACCTGAAGTCTGATGATATACATCATCCCCAAACATGAAAACATTATTTTGCAGAACAATCTCCAGTAGAGAACATAGCAGTGAAATTTTATTTGGTGTAAAAGTGCTGTGCTTAACTACAAATTCTCTAACATATTCAATACCTACATTGTTAGGAATAACCGTAAATAAGGACTAATGTCCATAGTTACAAACAACACATTTGTCATATTCATGTCCAAAAACATTCTCAATGACTGTAAAAATTCACCAGTGTCCTTTATATAGGACATACTGTGTTTCAATAGAGGTTTAAGTTGCTGGTCTAAATATTTTGAGATTGCTGTAGTAGCCCATTGTTTTCCTGAGACTATGGGTCTCATAGGGGGGTGAAGCAAGTTTTTATGGAGCTTGGGCAACCCAAATATAACCGGGCAGACAGGATGTTCTATGTAGAAATAATTATACTGTTCCGGAGTAATTGCTAACTGCATTAAATAGTCATACAATTCAGTTTTAATCCTCTAAGTCATCTATTCAACTCTATAACATTTACAACCTTAAATGTTGCACTGTCATTTAATAAAAATTCATACATCACTTCTTGATATTGTGGTGCTTTAAATATGACTGTTTTCCGACCTTTATCAGCTGGTTTCAGTACAATGTCAATCTTTTTAACTAAGTCCATTAATACTTTTCTTTCATTAGCATTCAGGTTATGAAAACTAGATGACTTCCCATTAAAAAACAAATCATAAACATCATTCTCACATAACTGTAAAAAGGTTGTGACAGTTGTGCTATTAGGTAAAAAAGTGCTACTTCTTTTTAAGACATTTTCAGTACTGGCATTATTGTTCCCAAATAACATTTTCAAATCTAAATTCCTAACAAACATTCTTCTGGATCTCAGAAGAAACTAGAAAAGCAGCAGAACAAAGAAGACAAGCAAAATTTTTCAGTGATAGAGAATGACTATCACAAATTAACCGAGAGTTTCAACGTCAAATTTGAAAGAGAAGGAATGATATTCAAGGATATGTGACAGAAAATTGAATCGGAGCATGTAAACAGAAAAAAACACACTAGCTTCTCAGGATATTAAGAGATTGCAGCAGAACTACCAACCTTGATTGGGGAATGTGTAAAGACAATCTAATGATATTGAACAATCCAGAAAGCATTAAGACGAGATGGAAAGTATATATGGAAAATTTATACAAAAAAGAGAAAGTGGATACCACTGGGAAAATTAAACCAGAAACTGATGTCGAGGAAGAGCCAGTTATTTTAAAAGAAGTTATAGCAGCAATTAAAGCTTTATCGAACACATCACCTAGCATTGACGGTAGTACAATTCAATTAATCTAAGGCTCAGAAGGTATTATGGCCCTCACTTGACTGTGTCAACAGATTTGGAAGGGGAAGCATGGCCAGGTGAGTGGAGAAGATCATTGTTCATTCCTAATCCAACAAAGGCAACGCTAAAGATTGTACCAACTACAGAATTATTGCATTAATTCCACATGCCAGCAAAATATATTGAGCAAGAACTACCCAAAGTTCAGACTGGGTTTAGAAGGAACAAGAGACATTATTGCCAATGTTAGATGGATATTGATTGAAGAAGAGCAAAAATACCAAAAGCCCGTATACTTTTGCTTCATTGACTACAGCAAAGCTTTTGACTAGGTGGATCGTGATAAACTATGCAAAACTCTAGCACAAGTGGGAATGCCCAAACACATAACTCAATTGATAAAGAACCTTTATGAAAATTAAGAAGCTGCAGTGAGAACTAAACATGGCAACTCTGAATGTTTTCCAGTAAGACGTGGTGTCAGGCAGGGATGCATCTTGTCATCTTACCTGTTCAACCTTTACAGTGAAGCCATCTTCAGAAAAGCAAATTTGGAAGAAGAGACCATCAGGTTTAAAGTTGCTGGTTGAAATACAAACAACTTGCTCTATGCAGATGACACAAGCTCATCACCAGCAGCAAAGTAGACCTGCTGTATCTATTGAAAAAAGTTAAAGCCAAAAGTTATAACATGGAATTATAACTGAACATAAACAAGACGCAGATTATGAACACAGAAAATGATGAAGATTTTGAGCTTGAAGATGATAGAATAGAAGTTCTAAATAATTTTAATCTCCTGGGCTATTTTGTAAATATGGAAGCAACTAGCAGGGAGGAAATACTTTGCAGAATAGCACGTGGTCGCTCTACAATGAAGGGTCTCGACAAAGTATTCAAAAGCAAGGAAATAACACTCAAAACAAAGATCAAACTTGTCCACACACTTGTTTTCTCAGTGGTCAATTATGGATGTGAAAGCTGGACATTACAGAAATGGGAAAGAACGAAGATTGACTCAGTTGAACTTTGTTGCTGCAGAAGGATTCTATGCATGCCGTGGACTGCCAGAAGAACTAACAAATTGTGTTTGGAAGAGATCAAACAGGCTATGTCACTCAAAGCATGAATGATGAAGTTATGACTGTCTTATTTTGGTAGTACCATCAGAAGAGAGAGATCACTGAAGAAAGACATTAGGTTTTGAAAGACTGAAGGAAGCAGGCAAAGAGGGTGACCCACAACCAGATGGCTGGACACGTAGATAACAACCATAGGGATAATGTTGAAGGACCTCACCTCACCAGACTAGCACAGAACCAATATCTTTTTGGATCTTTAATTCATCAAGTCACTAGGACTCAAACCCAAGTTGATGGCATCTAGAAAGAAAGAGAGATCAGACCAAATGAGCTGTATTCAAATTAAATATGGTGTTGGTCTTTTGAACTGAATATGGTAAAGATGTTTTAAGGCTTTGGGAAAGTAATTGAATTCTTTTGTATAGGATGTGGCCTAAGTACTCATGGAAGGCTGATGATTAGAAGTATAAACATTTCTCCTTTTAACAAACTGTGTAAGTAGTCCAAGGTCTGTTTCCAGCTATGAGCTGAGCCTTTTAGGAAAGCACATCATACAACAGAAAATATCATACAGTAATACATGTCATAATACACATTTCAATGGATGAGATTGTGCCATTTTTTTTAATTTAATTTAATTTTATTTTACTTTTGATTGTTGACTGGTTATGGAGTGATCCACAGACAACCCAATTCAGCTACTGAATCTATGTTTTAGTTCTTGAACATATGTTAGTACAAAACAAGATAAAATAGAGATTAGTCATACAGCAGTACATGTTATAGAACAAAGAAACAATGGAGGATCACCATACTTCTGCCATAATGGTTAAGGTGTTTATCTCACAGGCACAAAGTACAGGGTTTGATTCTCACCTTCAAAGGGAAATTGGCTAGACTTAAAATGTCCTGCAAGGGCAGTTAGCTTAGTACTTGCCTATGAACAAAATAGAGACACATCATAAAGTGATGCATTTCATAGAACAAAGTAACAGAAAAGGTGGACCATATCATTAAACATATTTTAGAGCAGTACAATGTAAAACAGATAGCCCCTTTATAATATATAATAGATTTCAACAGGCATGTATGCACCTATGTATGTATACATATATAGTTAGAATGTCACAAGAAGGATATTTTGTTGCAGCACAATCTCACGTTTTTCTTTACAATTTATTCTAGTTATTAGTGTATAATTTATGTGATGCTCTGTAGTTATTATTTGTGTTAGTATTTTTGTTAGTGCTTAATGTGTATGTTTTCTATTTTGGCAAACAAACAAATAAATAAGTAAATAGATAAATAAAACATAAAAGAGAGACAAAGATCATAAAGTAATATACATCACCGAGTGAAATAACAATAGTGGAAGATTGTGCAGATGTGACAACACAATAGCAATAAAACCAGTACTTGAACCATCTGGCTCTGAGCAAGTTATTAAGCCATGCCAAAGCTTCTATGCCATCCCCTGAAAATATACATTTAACATTAATGGATCCTGCTTGGTAAAATAAGTAAAGCAGTAATTCAGTGGTATCACTAAGTCTGGGATGAGTAAATCTCTTCATAGCTTGAGATTTGTAATAACTATGATGTTTCTAAGCTTTGGACAGGATTTCTGCGGCAATATTACGGTTGAGCCTGCTTGTCCAGATGCAATTGTTCCTCCTGTGTGCCTGCTTACTTTCATATTGCTACATGTGTCTTTATGCTCTCTTTATCTATATTCTATGTTCTGTTTGCTTTCAATCTAGATATTGCAGACAGAAATGGTTTTGTTGACTTTGGAGTGTTATGAAAGACCTTATAAGAAGCTAAATATAAGTTTTCTCTAGTCTGCCACATCTGTTCCTCATTGAAAGTCTAATTAAAAAAACACCGGGTTCACTTATTCAAAAATATTATGAAGCGAAATTTCATGTAAGATTGGAATAATGTAAAACAGTTTCCTAGACATTTTTAGATAAAAGTCATAGATAGTCATAGATTTAGATAATATATATATATATATATATATATATATATATATATATATATATATTTTTTAAACCAAAAACTTCATTACCGAGAATTATCTTGGAGGCTCCTCAGAGCCATTAAGTATTATCATCACTCTGTCTCCGTTTCCACAGCAACCTGGGAGCATCTGTTTATGTTAGTATGTCTGTGTACTGTATACCAGAGGCTTGCAATGCACCTAAAGCAAAGCTTCACTTCTCTGCAACTTCAAGCCTAAATTCCCTCCCTTTCAACGAGGCAGCAGCCAGGAAAAGAATGGCGCGCAAACAGAGCAAAAGAAAAAAAAAACCTCCCAACAGGCCGCCACAACAAGAGATAACACATTCTTTCAGCCTTCCTACCTCTCACTCAGCAGATGTATAAACAAACTATTCTCTACCAACATATCCCAAATCACAGTTTTATCCACCCCCTTCCCCTGGATCCAGGCTAAAACACCAAATGTCTTTTCCTAATACACAAGCATCAGTAAACCTCAATCACAAGCTGCAACCCACAGCTTCCCAGAGATGAAAATGGCAACATGCAACAGCTGCCAGACACAGCTGCATCCACACACACCATGTCAGGCTTAATCAAACAGCACTCAAAGCTATGATACCTGCCATAATTGATATTAACTATGTTTAGACAGAATAATAATGACATTTGTACTAGCTGCCAGACACAGCTGCATCCACGCACACCATATCAAGATTGATCAAACAGCACTCGTAGCTGTGATACCTGCCGTAATTGAGATTAGCTATATTTAGACAGAATAATGATGACATTTGTACTAAGAGCTTGCTACTATTATTTAACCAGCATATACATGACATTTCTAAATCATACTTTAACTGAAGAAGGCATTAGTCTCCATGACAGCATTTTTTTTCAAAACACTCTACTGTTACTGCTATTATATATTACGTTAATTTGTTACATTTGAGTCTGAACTCTGATGAGTGGTACCTTGTTGAATTAGTTAATTAATTAATTACTTAAATTATTATAAGTAAAAATCTATGAAAAATTAACAAGATAAGTATGCACTGAGTTTAAGTAGGGTAATAGAAACATCTATGTTTGTATTATATGTTGCTTTGTTTGGCTTATATATAATGTAAGTAGTAACCCATCTTGACCTATCTTTGTAGGTGAAGAATTATTGGACTTTTTGAACATTCTGAATAAATCATTACTGTTTCTCATTTGTTTAAAAAACCCTCCTTTTTTAAAATAAAAACAGATGACAAGTGATGCACCATATCAGTTGATACTTTGAGAGATGTAGTTGTAAGAGTTATTTTTTGGGACATCTATCTTGGAATCAGTTTTTTTGTTTCTTCTTTCTAGCATCAGTCCAAGGATTTGTTTGTTTAATTATTTTAAGAGTATTGGCCATCCATTCCATTTCTTCTGGGACAGACACTATAGTGTTGTTTTAGATGAATATAGTAGCTTCTTTTAAGCCATTAAAGGTTCTCATCTCATTGGCAAAACATATTTTTATCTTGGCTGGAAAGGCCAGCTGTGCTTTAATGTATTTTTGTTTCAACAGTTTTATTATTGGCTAGACATTTTTCCTTTGTTCTAGTATTCTGGAAGACTAATCATTGAAAACCTTATCGGGCTTTGATTGTATTTTAAGGGTGGTTTTCTCCAAGCAGATTTTAATATTAGTTCCTTGTCCAGAAATGAAAGAAATTTTATAAGTATGGGTCTAGGTGAAATATTTGTTGAGTTAGAAGCAGGTTTCTTCAGTGTTCTATGCGCACTTTCAATTCCAAATGAAAGTCGCTCTTTCAAGTCTAAATATTCAGGAATCCATGTTGTTAAGAATGAAATGTCTTCTCCTTCAGTGTTTTCAGGCAGACCAAAGATCCTTATGTTGTTTCTCCTTTCCCTGTTTTCTAAGTCATCTGTTTTGTTAAGCAGCCATGTAGTTTGTTTAAGCAGAAATTCTTTTTGGAATTCTTCCTCTTTGAGTCTCCCTTCAATGTCATTTTGAGAAGTCTCTATATTTGTTATTTTTGTATGGTGTTACTGTAATAGTTCCTTAAGAGTATCAGTCTGTTTTGGAGAATTTAATTTGAGGTTTTCTAAGTCATTTTTATCCGTCTTCAAAAATAGTTCTTGTAAGGTAGATGTCATCAATTGCAGTTTTTTTTCAAAGCAGCATCTGAATGAGAATTCCTTGAGTTGTTCATATTCAATGACTCAATATATCTCCAATTTACTTGACAGGAATGTTTGTACATGTTAAACTTGAAAATAATAAAATTTTTCTATATTATTATACTAGTTTATAGATCTCTCAAAATTCACTGCTCTCAGTTGGCCATCTAGGGTCCGCCCCCCCCATGTATATATTTTTTGAATGATAAAATCTATTAAAACTGTACAAATAGCAATATTATCACACACAAACTCAAAATTACAGTGTTTTGCTAAAGTTTCAGAAACAACCTGTCATATCTTGGAAACTGTATAACCTAAACATATATTGTAAGAACATTTTTATTAACTAAGCATATGTGTTAAAAGGGTGCACTTCATTTTGTCGAAAACACAAGCCATCAAATCCCTGTTTATCAAGCTCAATAAATCTAAAGCTAAATTCAGTGAACAATCACATCCTTGAATTTTTTTCCCAGGGAAACTAACTAGTTGGCCATCATTGGGAATTTGCTCTTTTCCCCACTGTAGTGTGATCTCTGAGTTGGTATATTTTGTTGGGGGCGTGTGGGGGGCAGAGCCTCCTATCTGGGTGGGTTTTAAATTATGTGGTTCTTGTGACATTTGCTAGATTGGTCAACTGGTTAGTTTCCTGGGGAAAAGATTTGCAGAAGTGATTGTTTGCTGAATTTAGCTTTCAATTTATTGAGTTTGATAAATAGGTATTCGATGGTTTGTGTTTTCAATAAAATGATGTAGATCCATGCTTAAATGACAACAATAAATTCCTCTGGGAGTACATGTTTAGTGAGATATGAAAACATATGCTTAATTTTATATTTAGTGATATAAATAACACTGAATATCTCTGAAGATATGCAACTTAGTGCAAATATCAAAGGTAGTTTTCTTCAGCAACATTTAAAATTTCATCTGATGCCATGCAATAGCTTGTAAGTCACTTGGTTTTTATAATGACTAACAAACATCTAGAAATATCTCAGGTATAGTGTGATATAAAAGGACATGAACTCACATTATAGCTCATATACGTCTCTCAGCTATGGAAAATATGAACGTAAATATGAACAATAAGTGAGAAACAGAGATTAATTTCTCTGCAGGACTTCTTAGAGTAACAATCTGTGTCATTTTGTTAATAACTCTTTTCTAATACTGCCTTTTATTAGCTGATAAGTCACTTAGTTAAAGAAGCCAGAACCAAAAAAGGTTTCTAGACATCATAAGGAGTTGTAAGTGTAAACTGAAAGTATGCAGGCTTCAATGAGTTAAACCATGTTTTACCATCCTTCTCACAGATAAGGCACAACTTGTTATACTGAATAACATTTCTGTATAGTTATTCATTACTTCAGTAAAGTGAGGCAGTTCTTTGCATTTTTAAATATTTTGATATACCCAGTAGCTCACCTGCCAGTAACGTATTGGCTCATTTGTTCCTTCATTGAGAAGTGAGAGCCTGATGAAGGCAGTAAGCCCCTAAGCCCATCTGTGTCACTGGGGAGAGTCATGTGGGAGGTGAGAGTCGCCATGACAGTCATAGTGAATGTGTACTTCCATTCTTGCTTTCCCTGACATTCACTCTTTCACTAATAGAGTGGCCCTGCTAGGCTGATGTCACCAGTGCAATGAGCCCAACACCCCCTCCCAGATGGGTGAACTGGAAATGGCCACTCAGTCCCATGCACCAAGCCCACTCCCTCCACTTCCAATGCCTCTACGCAAACACAGATCTTCTGGACTGCAGCCAGGGCTTTATCCCTCTCTACAACTGGGCTAGCCATTTGTTTGTTGTGTTTGCCATTGCAGGGTGAGCTCTGCAATGGCCTGGCAGTTAGGCTGTGTTACCTTTGCTACATTTTTATTAACTGTCATTCTACTTGTAGCTTGTCAAAATTCCTTGCTCTGTTCAATATGCATTTTCCATTTCTAAAATCAGCAAAGCTGTTTTGTTGTTGTATTTTAACTATTGAAGTAAACACATTTAAATTTGTTTTCATCCCTTTTTTGAAAACTGCCTCCTTTATTTCTTAAAGGGCAACTAGCTGCTAGAAGCAATATTGCTACTTATATCTCAGTGCAGCATGTCTTGCTATTTAATCCATAAAGAAAGTATTAATTCCTTTATTGTCACAGAGTGTTGTTACTTAAAAGAAAACATATTTTATTGTCCTTTATTATATCTGTAGCTGTTTTCTTATAGGTTCATAGGTAAGTACTAGGATAGCTGCCATTATGGGCTATTTTCAGTCTAGTAAGTTGCCCTTTTTGTGCTCAAAATAACCTCATTTGGCTCTAGATTGGCCTTATCTGCCCCATGATCAATAATTATATATTACCCCTAATGAGTATACTTGGGATCATACCATAGATAAATTAAGGATAACCGTGCATGGGATAAAGCATTTAGGAGCTGTCTTTGTCCATTAGTAGTACAGGGGGCAGTCCTGGGGTAAATTTTTTTATCTTTAATTCATTACATTTTTAACTCCGTTATTAACCCAGTAATTCCACTAAGTGCATGTATCCTTTTTCAAGGGCAAACCATTATGAAGTTAATTGATTTTGTCCAGAGTCTGAAAAACAGAAAAAGACACTGTGGTAATTGAACTCAAAAGGCTCAATAGTAAAGATCATATTAATACCTTGTAATTTTACCCAGGTCATACTTGAATGCTGTTCTTTACAAGTAACAGGTTCTTTTCTTTAAGATATGATTACCGTTTAATAGGCATGGAAGTAAAAGAAGCCCAGTGAATTTTGTAACTGAAAATGTCCATTGAAACTTCATGAATAATTAGCTCATTAACACCTATGTAGTGTAGAAAGTCACAAACAAACATAAATGTAGACAGGCACAAATACACACGCATGCACACACATACACACACACATGCACAGCCATTTTATATATTATAGAACATTTTCAGATGTGCAGAACAGATAAAAATGCAGAAAATAAACACTAATGATGCATTTTAATTTCCCTTACCTACATTAAGGTGCTTGCCCCATTTTCTATATTTAAAATTGTTTCATTTTTGAGCCAGTTATTTCTAATGACAGGAAAATATGCTGAATTTCTGTTAGTGAACTGCCATTGCCTTATTATTGTTAAAGGAAAACAAGCCTGCATGCAACATTTCTCTACTGAAGATATACAAGGCAGTCTTGTCAGTCACACATCCATCATAAGAAAGCTTTTCTGGCAGTTTTGTAATTATTCTAATCCCCTTGCATTGACTGATTCTTTCTTTTATTATAAATGCTGCTCTACAGAGCAGAACGGAGAACATTTTCAGCTTTGTCATTGAGCCATGAGAATTTCAAAACCAGCAGCAGTCAAAACTAATAAATATTGAGGTTTCATTCTGCCATTTTGCTTTATCTCTGGCTGTCTTTTTTGTCTGTCAACGTAGCAAGTTTTAGATTTTATTTTTATTTGGAAAGGATATCTTGAGGAAAATTTCTCAGTTTTCAGGTGTATTTCAAAATACAGAACAGACTTCACACTGACTGAAAATAATTCAGTAATTGGAGCCAACCTTTGTAAAATGTGGTGGTTGATGTATACATAGAAGATATTCCACTAAATGTCTTTTACCAGTACATTCACATAAGCAGTTGAGCATGGTCTTGTTTTAATACATGATATAAATCAAGGCATTTCAGGTGTCTAGAATTGAGAGTTACAGTAACAAGTTTGTTATTGTTCTTTGTGTGATGATTGAACCCACAGATGTAGTGACTAGTGTCTGATGGTTACAATATGTGCAATAATGTAAAGGAAGAATGGCTTGATTCATATTAAATAAAGCATAATGGCCATATACAGCTGAGGCTGGCATAATGGCTAAGGTGTTCACATTCACTTTCCAAACACAAGATATTTAATTTGAGTATTACCCTTGAAGGAAAATTGGCTAGACCTAAAAAAAGACAAACTAGCCTAGTGCTTATCTATGAGCCTATGAAATCTCAGCTGGCAATGACCCAGGCATGAATTTTGTCAAAATAATTTTGAACCGTGTCAGTAATCACATTTCTTTCTGGGATGGGTTATATGTGTGGAACACTCCTGTGAACTGTCCTGATTTTTGCAGAATGTCCAGCTTTGTAGCTCATATTTTTGGTCTGTTCATAAACTTTGTGGTTTCTGGCAAATCACTGGGATGATCTGATGTGAAGTCATTAAGTAATAACATACATTTGAGATTCAGACTTCAAATCCTTCAGAAAATATATATTAAATCAAACCCTGTTATTCTAGCAACTTTCTAAGTTTATAAGAGCAGTATTTAAAATATGTCCCTATTTTTGGCCCTTTGCCCTCCCATTTTGTTGGGCTTTGTCCAGATTTATTGAACTAAGAGGTAGAGTCAGATTATCTTTTTCATTGACAGAAGTAAGGACTTGAACGTTTTCAGAAATGTGGCAACAACTGCAACTTTTATACTGAGCTGGCCTTTTCGTATCACCTTCGGGGTTTACTAATGCTGTTCCACATAATGAGGTGATGCTTTTTCTGTAATCAGGTAAAATAAGTTTGGCTCTGAAACTGAAAGCAAAGATACTAGAACTGTAGTGTATAACTTACTTGTGTAGTACAAAATACACTATTGTATGTTGTACAAAAGCTGATACTGTATATACAACAAAACATGCCACTGTTGTACAAAACATACTATTGTAGCACAAAATATGCTACTGTATGTAGTACAGAACATGACACTGAAGTACAAAACATACTGTTGTATTACAAAATATGCTACTGTATGTAGTACAGAACATGACACTGAAGTACAAAACATACTACTGTACTACAAAACGTGCTACTGTATGTAGTACAGAACATGACACTGAAGTACAAAACATACTGTTGTATTACAAAATATGCTACTGTATGTAGTACAGAACATGACAGTTATGTACAAAACATGCTACTGTAGTACAAAACGTGCAACTGTATGTAGTACAGAACATGACAATGAAGTACAAAACACACTGCTGTATTACAAAATATTCTACTGTATGTACTACAGAACATGATAGTGAAGTACAAAATATGCTACCTGTATGTAGTACAGAACATGACACTGTAGTGCAAAATGTGCTACTGTATGTAGTACAGAACATGACACTGTAGTGCAAAACATACTACTGTACTACAAAACGTGCTACTGTATGTAGTACAGAACGTGACACTGAAGTACAAAGCACACTACTGTAGTACAAAACATGCTACTATGTATAGTACAAAACATACCACAGTAGTAGGAAACGTATTACTGTAATACAAAAGATGCTACTGCATGTACTATAAAACATTCAACTGTAGTACAAAACATATTACATTAGCACAAGACAAAACTGCAGCTAGCCTGCACCAAAGAAAGTTAACACTTATTTTCCACTTGTGTGATGTGGGTGTAAATATTTTTTTTATGTAGGCAGTTTTCCCCAACTGTATGTAACTTGGGATAATGGATGCCACAAGCTTCATGCTTTTCTCTCTTAGCTACTTTTTTGTTTGCTGGAAAGGGAAGGTCAGGGAAACTGAAGTGAGATTCATAATGGCTCAACCTATCATATTTCTTTTCAATGTAGTGTTTGGCAGTTGTGTTAGTGTGGCCTCTTCCTGTTTTCTTAGGTGAAACACCCCTGTACCATCTTGTCTTATGTTCTATCCCTAACCTGATACTATTGCTAACCCAACTTTACATATTACCTTACCTAAACCACTTTCCCTGATAGGATTACTATAAAAAAGTGGGCATGCACACACACACACACACACACACGGTTGCCTACACACCCGCACTTTAGACACACCTTCACACCAGCAAAATGATAAAACTATAGCTCTTGCTTTTACTATAACCTAGAAACACTCAAACATGCACATGCACACACACATATGTATCACTAAATCTATTCCCTTCCAAGCCCTTATTCTAACCCTAACTCAGAAGCACATACACTCCCACCCCTGAAATTTTAGTACATCTGCAAAAGAAAGCATAATAAGATGTAGAGAACTGATAAAAGGATTGAGATTTTAAATGTTTTATATATGCCTATCACTTTATTTTATAGTACACACTCTACTGGATGCAATGCTTTCTCTTTACAATTTAGACAGTGGTGTAAGATGTTTTGTTATTTCTGATGAAACAGTAAGACTGCGAAAGTGCTCACACTTTTTACTATTAAAAATGACTGTATATTTTATTCATTGCATTGACGCAATCCTTTTATGAGTTTTCATCCTTTGTGGGGATTGAGTTATTTACCAGGTTCATAACCCAGATATTGCCGATGCTCTGGAATACACTTCTCATACATGTCAAACAGAGCACCTCACTAGCCCTCTTCAAGAGGAATCTTGATGAGTGTATGGGAAATAGAAAGTTCCCCCCGGGGATCACTCCAGTGGCTCTACTTGATAGAGGCACTGGGAACTAATGATGGGCGGCACAATTTCAGGGCACTTCTATGGGCTAGGCTTGTAAAGGACCCGGGGCCATTATCCTACTACACCTCTATGAACCATCTGTGCTGCAGTTTGTGTTTGCTGGATAATGAGATGTAGATTTATATCAAAATAGACTATAGTAAACTCAGTGAAACACTCATTCAACATGGTATACTGCAGTTATATATATATATATATATATATATATATATATATATATATATATATATATATGTATATATTCAACATGGAATAATATATATATATATATATATATATATATATATATATGTGTGTGTGTGTGTGACGCCAAGATGTGTATATTTATGTATACGGGTCCCCTTCAGAAACCCAAATACGTTTACTTACCCAACCTTTAATATACTGAGATGGATAGGCTGACAACCGCACAACATCGACATCCTGGAACACCGACATTCCACTCCAGGTAAGTATCTGCTTGGCCATACTGTTGAACTTTGCCCCTTACCCCCATGGTACTGCAATCTCAGAGTTGCTTTATTTAGTTTGGGGGGGGTGGGTTTGTTTTTTTTTTGTTTTTTCTTAAGATGGCCAATCGGTTACTTATCTGGATTGGTATGTCAGTGTTCCTGGACATTGGTGTGCTGTTGGCCTTTTCATCTCGGTGTTACGAGTTTCGGGTAAGTGAAATTTCATTCTTGTAAAGTAAACACGCAAACACACACACACACACACACACACACACACACACACACACACACACACACACACACACACTAATGAAATCTTAATTTTATACACACCCACACAAAAATATATAAATCTTAATTTTCTATGTACGTATATATATATATATATATATATATATATATATATATATATATATATATATATATATATATATAAGGACATTCACCGAGTGAACAGTTCGCTGAACACTAGAGGCAAAAACAGAATTAAGAGAAAGAGATATTTAGCGCTTTCATCCTTTTATTGTTAGTGGGACTTCTTCAGAAAAAGTAAAATACAGGATCTGGAAAGGAAAAGCTATTTAGATTAGCTTAACAGGTAAGTGTGCATAGTGAGGAATTACAATTAACCAATGATTTAGGTTAAACACAAGTAATGTGCAACAAGTAGGAGGTAGAAGACAATGGTACCAATGAGCTCCAAGGATGTTTCATTACACTTTAGACTAAGGGTTAGGGTGGGTTATCAGTTAGGTTAGGTGCAGGTAGGTACATGCTGTATCCAATTGCAAGTGAAGTAGAATTACACACAAACAATAAATGATGGGTTGAAGTCCTGTGTAGTTAACCAATGTGGTGGGTGTTCAACTGGCGTGAGGAAGTTCTAAAGTAGATCCATATATATATATATATATATATATATATATATATATATATATATATATATATAGATAGATATAGTGATCTAGATCAAGTACATTAAATGCTGCCAACACTAATGCCAACAACAAAACATTAATGCACTTCTGCACATTCTTTATGGATTAAACACAGACCATGCAAATTGAAAAACCTGTTTTTTGCAGGTGCAAAAGCCCCCCTGCACCCTCCAAATCCACTGCTAATTATTTATTCCAACTCTGAAATTGTACAATCCCTGGGTAAAGAGCATATTCCCTGACCACAGGAATTGTCAATGGTGTACAAATGTTATTCAGTATAACAAGTTGTGCCTTATCTTTGAGAAGGATGGTAAAATGTGGTTTAACTCATTCAAGCCTATATACTTCAAGTTTACACTTATAACTCCTTATGGTGTCTAGAAGTTTTTTGGTTCTGGCTTCTTTAGAAATTGCAAAAACTTATTAACAAAATGACAGATGGTCAACATTTGTGCAAGATCAGACTTGCGAGACATGCACTTCTATATCCAAACTGGAAGCCACGCACATTCCAGCCAAGACCGGAATAGCTGGTCAAGAAGAGAAGGCCAACACTTGCACCACACTACATGGAACACACAGCCCTCCAGAACACACACCAGCACTGCCTTCAAATGAAAACACAAACCATACACCCAACTTCATGGAGGCTCTCAAAAATCTACCCAAACAGCAGAGGCCTCCAAGGCAGAAACACACTCGACCAACACAACACAACACTAATCATGAGACACATAACTCTCCTAAACAGTGTACCACTCAACCAAAGCCCCTAAGGCAAAACAGCATGCTTATAGGTGACTTGATAGTGAGACACACTGATGTCCCACTCACTAGGTTGAATAAGGAGAAAGTAACAGTCAGCTGCCTGTCAGGTACCAGGATCCGCCACATAACGCACGCACTCAGGTCCCACAACAACAGGTACAAATATTACTCTGTCATTGAACATGTGGGTGTGAATGACCTGACCCTGGACTACATGAAAAGAGACATGGAGGAGCTCTCGGATTATGTAGCCCAGGCAGGTATGACCCTAGCCCTGAGCAGCATCCTACCATCACCCAGAATGATACCACAGTACAAGCAGAAAATGATTGATTTCAACAATTGGTAAGTTTCTGGTGTCATTGTAAGGGGGTCCAGTATCTGCCTGGGATGACATGATTGCAGACCTTGATGCTTTGCCAGAGATGGCCTCCATCTATCACCCCTGGGCTTCCGAATACTGGCCAAGGCTCTTGCCACCCCTATAGTGTCTTTTTTAGGCAGTTTTCTAAGACCAAATTACCACTGTAACAGCTACAAACAAATGCAACCTGACGGTCATGCTACCGAATGCTAGAAGTCTAAATCTCAAAATGCAGTCACTTGAAGCACTCCTTAAACTGGAGAACATCGACATTTGTGCTGTAACAGAGACCTGGTTCAAGGCAGCAGAAAGCACCCTTGCACTAACAGGCTATAATTCATTCCACACCTTTTGGCCCCAGAACTTGGACCAAAGCTCCAAAGGCGGTGGTGATTCTATATTCATAAAGGATGTGCACACTTCCAGATTGGTGGCTCAACATAACACATCAGAGATACTTCAGGTGCAGCTAGCACTGGGTAAAACAGCGATTCAGGTCATAGCCTGCTATAGGTCCCCAGCCATGTCCCAAGACGCACACTCCATGTTCCTTAGCACCCTGGAGAATATTAGGGTCCAACCTAACACTCTCCTACTGAGCGACTTCAGCTATCCCTCCAGTAACTGGGAAAACTACTCATGTACCAATACACTTGCCTGACATTTCTTCCCCATCACATCTCCAACATTTACAGTCTACCTGAGGAAAAATTCTTTGGAGTCTGCTTGGGGTATAAAAATACCTATGTAAACACTTCCAGGCTAAGATCCTACATCTTCTAGATTTTGTTGAATATTTGGAGCCATACATATATCCTGCCATTGTTTCTTTGTGAATTTCCTATCCAGTCTCCCTTCTAAATTTTTTCTAACCTCTTCTAATTGATTCGTATAATTGGCATGCAGTATTTTATATGCCACACCAATTATCCCATTTTAAAAGCAGCCTCTGTTCTAGATTTTACCAACAATGTATCAGCGCTGGTCTTTCACTTAGGATCAGCCTATTCCTTTATCTCTGTGCCTATACTCTGATATCAATCCTTGATAGGGAAGGCAATCTCGAGCATGTGCTCCAAATGTGTTCTTGGCCTCTTCCCATTCTGTTACCTTTCCCAGTCTAATGATTTGCTCCCAATACCTTGGTTGCTTGCCAGTTTTCTCCAGTACATTCCAGCTCCTTCTCACCTATTCTCTGTAACACTAATTGCAACCATCCTTATTGACAGAATCTCCTTTCTCCATTCCTGTGTTGGCTCAGTTTGTAGAATACTTCCCGCTATGTTATGAATGAAATATTCTGTATGGTTATTGCTATTTTTTTTAAGGAGCTGCATCCAAAGTCCCATCATCTTCTTATTTATTGAGCCCCCCCTTTCATCATCATTCCTTTCTACACTGAATTATAACTTTCTGCTTGTGCTGTTCCTTTCTACATTGAATTATAACTTTCTGCTTGTGCTGTGTATGGGACTCTTAACTGTGTAGCTCTGAAATACCCCTTCAGATCAGCTAATCCAAACCCCCTTGTTATGTTGGAAGGATTACCTTATCCCCCTTGACTCTTGCTATCTTCCCCTCCCAGATAAAATCCTTCAGCTCTTTATTAATTGCTATCCACAACTTCTCCTCTGGTTGATAAAAATATGTCTGACCTGATATAAAAATAAAGGGACTAAAAACATGTTCATTGCTTGTATCTTGCTATCCATATCCATAAAACAAAGCTTCCAGTTTCTCAGTTTCATATTATCGTATGTTTAGTCTCTTCCCACATATCCGTAGCTGCCATAACAGAATCTTTTTTAACACATACTTCTAAGTATTTCATTTTATCATGTCCCCTTAAGTAAGGGTAATGCTGAACCAATTCATGGGGGGTACATACGTTACAGCTATTGCCTTTGTTTTATCTTCTGTGTCTTGAAAAGATGTGAAACTGTCTCAGAATATACCACAATACTGAAATGTCCTTTTCTATTAAATAATCTGTTCCAAAAACAACAAATCAACACTAAAGCAATAAACATCAGTTGTGCTTATCTACCCCCAGGAAATAATATCCCCACCTTAGAACAAATTGGAACAACTCTCTGATAAACTCCCAAGAAACATAGTCCCACCAGGATCAATAAAAGGCTGTTTTGAGCACTTCAACTCACATTCCTTTGCAATCCTAAACCAACATGCCCAATACTAAACATAAAAAAAAAAAAGAAATAAATCTTGAGCATATATATGCTCCACTAGAAACCAACACAGATCATCAAACCTTAGAGAGCTTTAGAACAGTACCAAAAAGCACATCCCTTACAGATAAAAAAGAATTATTACTGTAATCTTCAGCAATCCACTAACCCACAGGACTCTGACCCTGATGATCCCTCTTTAATAGCCAACATCTTCAATATACTTTTACCACTTCCATACAGAGTCTAGCTGACCACCTATCTCCTGACACTTCTCAGCTACTATCCCTCCCTCCAACTTCAACCCATATCCACCTCCTATATACAATCACTTTTACAAAACTAAACCCCACACCCTCAGCAGATAAGCTTCCTGCTGAATTCCCTACCTTGTCTCTATCCTAATAAACAGATCCATAAAAGTACAATTTGGAAAATATCATACATTCCTCTAGCCAAAATCATGGAAAATGTATACACAAACAACTACTCAACCATCTCCTCCATAACAAACTGCTAGCTAACACTCAACATGGTTTTAGACCGTACTACCACAGCTCTACTTTCTTTTACCAATACTATCAACTGACAACAAACTAACCTCTTCACTTTTCCTAGACCTATCAAAAGCCTTCGATATGGTAAACCATTTCATCCTATATCCACTTTACTACCCATCTCTAGGAGTACCCCAAGGATCTATACTAGGACCTTTTTTTTTTTCTCTGTCTTTTTAATCTCTCCAATCATCTATCCAAAACACTACCTGCATACAATATGCAGATGATTCAACCATAATTTGTACAGCTTCCTCTCAAATAGAACTCCAGTCCTGACCCACACAACCTTTTTCAACCGTTTTGAACAATGGTCTCAAAAAATCTGTCTTCTCCTGAACCCCAAAAAACTAGCTATTACTATCACCTACCCACCATCTACTCACTCAACTAAAACTACTATTACTGCAAGTATAATTCCCATTTCCCCTGACTCTACTACAAAACTGCTAGGAGTTACTATTGATAATATCTCTTTTTTTGATTATCACATCAATAACACAATAAAAGCAGTGAATAAAAGATTGGCTCACTGTATAGAATCAAATTAGCACAATCCCATCTTATCCATCTCTGTAACCTTAGGAAACTAAATACATCTTACCACAAATAGAACCCACCACTGTCTAAACCTAAAAGTATTACACTGGTTGGAACATCTATCAACTCTAATAACACACAAAAATTCTTTATCAACCATCAAAACACCAGCCCTTAGCAACCTCTTGACTCCTTAACAAAATTCAATCATCAAAAAAAACACCAGCCCTTAGCACCTCTTTGACTCCTTATTGTAACAAAGTCAACACTACTAGAATTGGTAAAATATGGAATAACCTCCCCACATATATCACACATCTAAACAATTTCTGGCTATGTTCTTGCACCAATCCAGACCAACCTGCCTCATATTTCAACTTTTTTCATTTCTTTAATCAACTCTGTAATGTTTCTCTCTGATCACATAAAGACTTAATGATTACATTGTTACTATTATTAACTAACAATTTTATATTTTTAGCTATCCATTACATTGAAACTTCAAAAGTATGAAAGTATTAAATGCATAGTAGTTTATATTATTTTTTTTTTTCTTCGATTATAACCATACCTGGACTAATATATATCATTATTTTACTCATGCCAAGTCACATAGTGTATTTGTACTGTTTATAATTTTACCTTGCTTTTATCTGTGGAGCTTTTCTCCTCGGGCCTCTACTGAAAATGGACTTTGATCCAGCTAGACTAGCCCGGTCAACAAATGTAAAATAAATAAAATAAATAAAATATTTTATCAGGTACAAAATAAATAATATTATATGTAAATAAAGCCAACTTTTCTTGATTACCATACCAACTATAGCCTTGAATTTCTGAGTCTCTTATTTTCTTTGATAGTGGTTCTAAATATAGAAAGGAGAAAGAGGACACCCTTGCTCGGCTCCCCTCTTCAGACAGAACTTATCAAAACATTAAAAATCTTAGAGCATTCATATACACAAGTAATATTTTTTATGTAATATGCTTGGCTATTTAAATCATGTTTGAGACTTCCTTCTCATAAAAAAATTGTTAGCACAATTCATGTGCTTCTCCTGGGTTTTATATCTGGGTTGTAGAAGTGTTGTAACACATAAATACATGTTGATGACTTGTTACAGGTGAATAGAATATTGACTAAACTGTGCTTCCACTGCAAGGGCATTATAAATGAATAAGGACTCATGAAATTAATTAACCAGGGTACTCAATCTTTGTTATGATAGTCCAGATATTATTCTTGAAAGATTGCTTACAAATGATATCAGTATTCTGAAAAATAATAACGTGTTGGATGAAAAATTACACGATAAATTTCCTTTGGTGTGCAATGTGTATAAATTAACTGTGAAAGTTAATAATGAAGAGCTATTATCTGTGCTACATCTACTGGAAAATGTAATTATGAAAATGATACAGAATGTTCTGCTAATTGGTTGGAAGTATATTATTTACAGATGTCTAGATAAAAGGGCTACAGTTCTGAAAATATAGCATTTATGTTACGTTTGTTGCACTACATTCATTGAAAAGGAAAATATGCATTTTATTGTTAATTGACAAAATATTTCATCACAGTGTTTAAATAAATTGTTAAATTATGAAACTCATAGGGTCTTAGAATATTATACTGCTTATAATAATCTAACAAAAGTAAAACTTCCTATTAAGTTAGTCCAGCAACATTTATTGTCCTGTAAAAGTAATATTAAGAGAACTTGAAATAACTTTAAAACAATGCAGTGAATATTCCTCATAGGAAAAATGTGGCTCTATATTATAAGCACAAGACCAAAAAGTGCAGCTCATGAACTTCTGAAAGATAAACTGTGTGTTTCAAAACATCACTGCAAATTTCAAAATTTACAGCATTAAAGTACATTGTTGCCCTCCCCAACAAAACCTGGGGGGGATTGTGTCCTCGTTTTCTGTAGTGCACATTTTGGGCAATGAGGGGGAGGGGTTGTGTCCTCGTTTTCTGTAGTGCACATTTTGGGCAATGAGGGGGAGGGGTTGTGTCCTCGTTTGCTGTAGTGCACATTTTGGGCAATGAGGGGGAGGGGTTGTGTCCTCGTTTTCTGTAGTGCACATTTTGGGCAATGAGGGGAGGGTTGTGTCCTCGTTTTCTGTAGTGCACATTTTGGGCAATGAGGGGGAGGGGTTGTGTCCTCGTTTTCTGTAGTGCACATTTTGGGCAATGAGGGGGAAGGGGCTGTGTCCTCTTTCTGTAGTGCACATTTTGGGCAATGAGGGGGAGGGGTTGTGTCCTCGTTTTCTGTAGTGCACATTTTGGGCAATGAAGGGGAGGGGCTGTGTCCTCGTTTTCTGTAGTGCACATTTTGGGCAATGAGGGGGAGGGTTGTGTCCTCGCTTTCTGTAGTGCACATTTTGGGCAATGAGGGGAGGGTGTCCGCTTGCTGTAGTGCACATTTTGGGCAATGAGGGGAGGTTGTGTCCTCGTTTTCTGTAGTGCACATTTTGGGCAATGAGGGGGAGGGGCTGTGTCCTCGTTTTCTGTAGTGCACATTTTGGGCAATGAGGGGGAGGGGTTGTGTCCTCGTTTTCTGTAGTGCACATTTTGGGCAATGAGGGGGAGGGGTTGTGTCCTCGTTTGCTGTAGTGCACATTTTGGGCAATGAGGGGAGGGTTGTGTCCTCGTTTGCTGTAGTGCACATTTTGGGCAATGAGGGGGAGGGGTTGTGTCCTCGTTTTCTGTAGTGCACATTTTGGGCAATGAGGGGGAGGGGCTGTGTCCTCGTTTTCTGTAGTGCACATTTTGGGCAATGAGGGGGAGGGGTTGTGTCCTCTCTGTAGTGCACATTTTGGGCAATGAGGGAGGGTTGTGTCCTCGCTTGCTGTAGTGCACATTTTGGGCAATGAGGGGAGGGTTGTGTCCTCGCTTTCTGTAGTGCACATTTTGGGCAATGAGGGGAGGGTTGTGTCCTCGTTGCTGTAGTGCACATTTTGGGCAATGAGGGGAGGGGTTGTGTCCTCGCTTGCTGTAGTGCACATTTTGGGCAATGAGGGGAGGGTTGTGTCTTTCTGTAGTGCACATTTTGGGCAATGAGGGGAGGGGCTGTGTCCGTTTCTGTAGTGCACATTTTAGTGCACATTTTGGGCAATGAGGGGAGGGTTGTGTCCTCTGTAGTGCACATTTTGGGCAACGAGGGGAGGGGTTGTGTCCTCGCTTTCTGTAGTGCACATTTTGGGCAATGAGGGGAGGTTGTGTCCTCGCTTTCTGTAGTGCACATTTTGGGCAATGAGGGGAGGGTTGTGTCCTCGCTTTCTGTAGTGCACATTTTGGGCAATGAGGGAGGGATGTGTCCTCGTTTGCTGTAGTGCACATTTTGGGCAATGAGGGGGAGGGGTTGTGTCCTCGTTTTCTGTAGTGCACATTTTGGGCAATGAGGGGGAGGGGCTGTGTCCTCGTTTTCTGTAGTGCACATTTTGGGCAATGAGGGGGAGGGGTTGTGTCCTCGTTTTCTGTAGTGCACATTTTGGGCAACGAGGGGAGGGGTTGTGTCCTCCTTTGCTGTAGTGCACATTTTGGGCAATGAGGGAGGGGTTGTGTCCTCGCTTGCTGTAGTGCACATTTTGGGCAATGAGGGAGGGTTGTGTCCTCGCTTTCTGTAGTGCACATTTTGGGCAATGAGGGAGGGCTGTGTCCTCGCTTTCTGTAGTGCACATTTTGGGCAATGAGGGGAGGGTTGTGTCCCTTTCTGTAGTGCACAATTTGGGCAATGAGGGGGAGGGGTTGTATCCTCGTTTTCTGTAGTGCACATTTTGGGCAACGAGGGGGAGGGGTTGTGTCCTCGTTTTCTGTAGTGCACATTTTGGGCAATGAGGGGGAGGGGTTGTGTCCTCGTTTTCTGTAGTGCACATTTTGGGCAATGAGGGGGAGGGGTTGTGTCCTCGTTTTCTGTAGTGCACATTTTGGGCAATGAGGGGGAGGGTTTGTGTCCTCGTTTTCTGTAGTGCACATTTTGGGCAATGAAGGATGGGAAATATGCTGCTACTGTCCCATGTATCTGACATAATTCTGGCTACCATGTGCTTATGTTTAAATTCACTAAAGTTTACATATATAGTGTCTTGGGTGGGTCCCTACTGACTGCTGTGCATGTTTTCATTGACACTGATTACCCAGTGACATAAGCTTCATTTGCCCAGAATACCAGTGCTTAGGTGACAGTGGGATGACATGTGCTCCCATTTCTTTAGGGAGTATCATGTTAACATTGTCTAGACGTAACTTGTCCTCAGAAGAATATTATTTGTTTTTGTCCATTTGTGCATATAACTTTATTTAAAGCATGCAGCACTGTCTGAACGCGATACCAGTGTCTTGATAATTAATTCATTTTAAATGTCTGCATTTTAGTATAGATAGGGAAAATGATAAATGATCCATTTGCTCATTATATACATTGTATCATTTTGGGTGTATATAAAATGTGCATACTTCTTTTATTGCTGGACTGATTTCTAAAATTTAGTTCTTAAAATATTCACTGTGTAGCCTGGAGAGAGCTTGTTTGATATGTAACTCTCCTCCTTCCTTCGATACTTTTGTCATCCTTTAGTCACATGATGTTCTCCAGCCAGCTCCCACAGCTGTAATGTACCCTTCATTCCCCCAGAATGACCTATAAGTATGACACCACTGCTTAATGCATCATATGTACTGTTTTAAATGACATTGTGCTTTCATTAATTCCTTGAACATTGTGTGACTCTTTCTTATTATCAGATGCATCTGTACGTCTATACCATGTTGCTGCTATGCATCTCACAGGCTCATTACTGAAATGAATTTTCTTACTGTGTATTCATTTATGTGCATTCACCTGTGACTTCTAATTAAATGGCATAAATTTAATCTAACATTTGCCATCATCTTACCTACGAGGCAGCCAAGAGGAAACAGTTGAGATCATATGCAGTTCATAGGCCTTGTTCAGTGCTTGTTCACTTGGCATTGTGTAGCTGCCTTTACAGTAAAAAAAATATATACAAATGCTTCATAGAATCCTTATTATATAAATGTGCATTAGCAAATAATAAGTAAGTTCCTATGGGCAGCGTTTGTGGCCTGCTGCTGTCCTTTGGAGCACATAAAGGACTCTGATTAAATGGATGTGCAGAGCTTTGCCGGATATGGTAACTTACAATTTAAGCATAAATTCAGATTGTTGTTATGTGATCTCTAAGTACATCTGTACAATTATTTTATCTATGATAACAGTAAAGTTCAAAGTTAAGGCTGAAAAAATGGTTGGGAATTTTTTGCAGTCGCATTCAGATTGCATGGCTTCAGTTTACATGCCATACTGGGTTGAAGACTGATACTATTGCTAATACATGTTTAAAATACTGTTATAAATACCATGAATTGAAGTTTGTGTTTGATCCTGGGAGGTGCACAAAATAAAATCAAGTAATTTGCATGTGAAAATGAGTATTCAGTCTAAAAATCTGTTGTTGAAATATCAAAAAAGTGCTACTGCTGGTATAAAAAAATTAGCATTTTTTTCAGTTTTAACTTTGCACATGAATGCTCCTGTACTTAAAATAATAAAAGAGCTAAACTGGTACTTTACATATGAACAGTTACCATTCTTACAGTCCTTGAATGCCGCTTAAGGCAGCATATGTAATAGTGCCCTGTGTTGTTCATCCCAGCAAACCTCTGTGCATTCTTAATGACATCATTGCTTCTGATGTTCACACACACATTCTGGGAGGCAGACCTTAAATAGCTTTCAAATGAAATAGCGAAACAGTTTTCAGAATACTTTCTTAGCCATTAGAAAAATTAAAAGGACTGAACATAATGAAAACAGCCCTGCTGTATAACTTCACAGAAAGCAGCCCTTCATTAAGTGTGTCTTTCTTGGCAAAGAGTGATGATTGCATAAGATTTTTTTTAAGTAGGGAATAGTATATAATAGATAAAATAATTGGAATTTGTGCCGTCTGCAGGGTTGTACTGCACTGTAAACTGGCAAAGAGGAAAGAAGGAACAGTCCTCCACTCTGGTGTAATGAGTGAGTACCTAGCACTTTGGGTGGTGGGAGAAAGCAAACTTTTAGAAGATTCTGAAGTTAGAACTAAGCATCTAGGACCCCCAGTAATGCACATGTCAAGGCAGTTAGTGAAAATGGCCGCCCTTGCACAACACGGAAGCAGCAGTGAACAAAGTACTCTTGAGTAGTGACAGAGTTGTTAGGTTTGCTGCAGGTGCCCAGCAAAGGAGAAGACCTCCCTGATAAGGATGGCAGACAGTGGCAGAGTGAAGTCTTACTTGGGTATACATCCTACTCTTCAGCATGGATGAACTTTACTGACATGCACTCCCAACACCAAATGAGTAATAGTGAGTAATAAACAGTAAAGTGGGAGGCTGAGCTGCAGAGCTAGGTCACAAGTAAAGCATGTGATGCTTCTATTATGCACGAAGCAGCCATCAGACTTACAATATTCTTGTGATACCTCAGCAAATGTGCATTACTCCAGTGCAGTTATGATCAGCGACCAACTTAGTAAAATAATGCTTGTAGAATATTTGAAGAATGTTTTTTTTTTTTTTTTTTTATGTGGGGCAGATCACTAACACTCCTCACATCTTGTGCTTTTTGGACCCCTGATGCTACTAGAATCAGTTCAGTGTTACTCCAACACCATTGTAAGGACATCAGCTATTCAGTGATCCATGTGAAAAAAAAAATCAGTTAAATTGAACTGGCAATTCTCACAGCTGGCTATTGATGCCACTGGTGCCGTTATTCTAAGACCCGGATTAAAACCTAAGGACAAGAAGCATGATAGGCTGGATACTGAAAGGGGCATGTTGGCAGGTCTGTTTGTGAGGCATGTTGGGAGGTAGGAAAAGCTGCCACACATTGACAGGAGTCAATAAACATAGTGAGCAAGAGGGAAATGGGCAGTGAGAGGCAATCAGTCAGATGGAAGAGGCAGAAGGAAAAAAGACAAAACAGTGATGAGGTCTTGTAAAAAGAGCACATCAGAGATGGGGAAAAGTGTACATAGACCACTGGGAGGGTGGTAACCAACATAGACAATGAGAAAGATTGAGAATTATGGAAATGGAGGGGGGTATATTACAGATAGGAGGGTAGTGGTGTAGGTCTGGAAGTAAAGGAGAGGAGAGCCAGTCAGAGGAAATCCAAGTTTATTATGGTGATTGGGACTTAGTCATAAAGGGGACTAATTGTTTAAGGAAGTGAGAAAAGAGAAAACAGATGTCAGTGAAATTGGTCTTAGGCCTTAGATTGAGTAGAAAATGTGGGAGGAGGTGACTGACACAAGTTGTGGTGCATGACTACAGAACAGACAAATAAGGTCGCAGACAGCAGGACCAGGAAGGTAACAGAGTGTCCCTAGGAAAGAGTGTAGAGGTAGCATTCTGGGAAGTGCTACTTGTAACAGCAGCCAGAAGCAAAGAAGAAAGCAATGATTAGGATGCGTAATAGGTGACTGTGGAAGTGACCAAGAGAGAAAAGGTTAAGAATCGAAGAAGGATATGGGAGACCTGGCATAAAGACCAGCTCCTTGCAAGGGGAAAGACTCCATCTTAGTCCAGAAAGAAGTGCTGAAAAGTGATGGGTTAGAAAAGTACGCCAGTAATTGTACCTTTAAATTAAGATGGAATGGGGTGCTGATAGAAGCAGAATATGGGGTAAGTATTTAAGCTGCAGACAGAATGTAAAAAAGACATGCAGACGATCCCAGAGGAACAAACAAGAGTGACTCAGAGCAGGGTTAGGTGGTCTTAATTTACAGCAGAAGGAGTCTGTGTTGGAAGCTGCAGGTAATTCTGCACTAACGGTGGATGGACATTGCTGTCATTACTGAAACACAGACCATGACATGAGGGGTTGGGACTTGAAAGTGACTTTCTAAAACTTGTTCAGGAATTACAGAGGCAGAAATGGGGTGAGGTATCAATCTTAATAGCCAAGGCATCAGATATAGGGGCCAAGAGGAGCAAGCGTACCAAATCCGAGTGTAGCCAGGTTTAGGGGATAGGTAAGCCCCTATTTGTAAATTAGCTAAGTCCTTAGACAACACACATCACAATTCCATCAACCTACCCTGGAACTAGTTCTGTACAAACAAGCTGTTAGTGCTGAAGAATTCATACATATGCCATTCAAAACTACCTAGAGATTGTCACATGAATTAAAACTTGCCATTTTAGATCCCTTATTCTTTCCACTCCATTTTACACAACTGCAAAAATATCTTGGACTAACCTTAAACCCAAATCTGACCCTTCAACAACACACCACACTTCAAAAAGATAAGGTTTTGACCCATGTCAAGGTGTCATGTTACATTTTTATTTATTTGACATTTGTTGATCGGGATAGTCCGACTGAGCTAGTGCCCTTTTTCAGCGGAGGTCCAGGGAGAAAAGCTTCACAGTAAAATAAACAATAAAAATTATAGTATTAAAGTAGAATACAATAAAAATATATATACAGTAAAGTAGTCTAGCAAATGTCCCTTATAGTACAAGTAAGAGAAATCCAAAAAAACAACAATAGGATAAATGAGAGTAGTGATGAGAGTAGTGACAAAAAACAGTCAGATAAGGAAAGAGAATGCAATTTGGATTATTCTCAGTGGACAAATGAAGGGCAGGGATTCAACTAGGGTTATTGCAGTGATAAATCCAGGTGCTATTTAGGTAATTTTCATCTTCTCACTACTGAATCTAGAACAGGCACAGCACTGAATGTATCACTTCCCAGATTAGAATACACTCTACCATCTGCAGCCCTGCACTCTGCCCACAATGCATCTTTGATTCAGATTACTGAAAATAGTTTAATATTTGGGTCACCAATCATGACCAAGATGTTATGTGTTCAAGACATTGATGTCAATTAATTCACCTTAAGAGTGGAGCAAAGCAAAGCCTAAGGGGTGAATTTCTTATTAAGAGCATATAACAACTGAGTTATGAGTAGAAGTAGAGGGAATCATGATTCTTTGTGGTACATTGAGTTAGTTACAGGAAAACACTGTAGGAGCACAGCATGTTTTAAGCTTTGAAAGCCAGAATGCACTTAGCACTGCCACAGAGACAGAGACCAGAAACTGAGTGTCCCTGTGATAAATGAACAGTTTTAAAACCTAGGCAATTCACCTTGTCAGTTTTTTATTGTAGGACAGCAAATTATATGACAGCTTTTAAAGCTGTTTAGCTTCTTGATGCTGTTTTGTGGTGCTGTAACTGGCATCTATTATGCTCTAACATGAGACTAGAACTTTGTGGTTTTAGGAGGTACAAATCTTTCTCATGTCAGAAAGGTGTTTAAGAAAGTTCTCTTTTTCCCAGATTTGGAGTACAGCTATAGTGCTCTATGTTTTGAGACATTCCTAGATTTACACACTTAGTCCATAATAGGGAGCATCATTGGAATAAACCACTAAACAACAAATGGCTACCCCTCACTTCTAGAGCCAGCTTCCTAGTAATTTGATTTAACATTTACAGTACTGAATTAAAGTCACTGCCCACCTCCCTTAAAACATACTACAATTCAGAGACATTGGCTATGACCTAGTAAACACAATTTGTATTCAGATCCAAAGATCATCACCGTTCCCAATCAGCTAGAGGGGGCTTTCACAACAATACTAGTGTCTTAGATCTGTTCCACTAAAGATCAACAATATAACTTAATTGCTGACTTTCAAAAAACTACTTAAAGCACATAGAACAACAACTTCAGCAACAACAGATAAAATGACCCCAGTTACTACAACATCCTCTTATATAGGTTCATAGGTTCATAGGTTGGTACTAGGCTATTGGCCCAAGGGCCTATACAAGCCTAGCCATAACAATTCCCTGGATATTTCTTCCCACAATATTTACTTCTCTGGACCCCTGTCTAGCAGGGTGACTGACATGATCCCCGGGGTGAATTTCCTATCTCCCATCCAATCATCAAGGTTCCTTTTGAAGAGGGCCAAGGAGGCGCTCTGCCTGCCATGCATGGGCAGTCTACTCCAGAATACATATTAACTTTGAAAGAAAAGGGCTTTCTATTCCAAAGTAGTCTGTATTAAGTGCGCACAGTTGATGAGTTGCTCACTCACTTCCCTGAGGTTATGTACATAAATATAATTTGATATTATTGCTACTCATTCAACCCGCGGTAGTGGTGCTGCGGTAGAGTTGTCACCTCACAGCAAGACGTTGTCCCGTTCGATTCTCTGCTAGAGCGTCTTCTGTGTAGAGGCATGCGTGAATGGGCATGCCTTCGTTGAAGGTTGTGCATCAGGGCTGGTAACTCGGTACATAAAAATCCCCTATCAAACATTAGCGGACCGGAGTTCTGCTGTGGCGACCCCTAACCGGAATAAGCCGAAAGACACAATTATTGCTGCTCATTCATTTGCAGCTACTGTCTTGTATTGTAGTAGTGCTCTTAATTTGTTCTGTCTGTAGTTTGTAATGTTATGCATTTTATACTATTTTTGTTTAAATGTTACTTGTGATTCACTGTATTTTTGCATTTTTGGTGTTATCTATGTTTGGTGGCCTGGGTCATGCCTGAAAAGGATTTACAGGCCAATTCATTTACCCATTTAACAATGGAAATAAACAAACAATGAACAACTAAATAAATAAAGTAGGGTGGCGCAGTGGTTAGCATTGTCACTTCACAGAAAGAGATTCTCCTGTTCAATTCTCGGCTGGGGTGCCTTATCCTTCCTGCGTTTCAGTGGGTTTCCTCTGGGTGCTCCTGTTTCCTCAACCCATTCCAAAGGCATGCATCTGGTGCATTTCTCCACAGGGCTTCTCTGAAAATCGGCTCTGTCCCAGTTGGACTTTGTCGGTAAACAAATGTTAAATAAAAATAAGAAATAAATATTATAGTGGAAGGGGAATAGGCCGGAGGATAAGACACTGGAAGAGAGTACAGATGTGAGGTTGGTGGAACTCTGGAAGAGGGTACTCATGGGGATTTCTGAGTCTGCTATGTACAGAATTACAGTTGGAGATTCCAATCCCTAGAGCAAAGAAATAGCAGGAGTTGACTGAGCTAATGTATATGACGATTTCAACCAACTGGTATAGGTCCGCAGTGGGAAGTATAAAATTCTGGACATGGTCCTAACCTATGCAGAGAGTGCTGTGGATGTTCATATTAAGGAAACATTACCATTCCACTATGGGGTTTAGACGAGGGATGGGGGGTATGAATGAAAAAGCAACGTGGTGAAATTTTAGAAGAATGGATTGTTTTTGTGCTGGGAAGTGAATCATGAGACTAGGAGAAAACTGATGAAGTAAACAAGCTATTGGAAAGGGCCAGCAATGCTGTACTCACAGTTATGACTGGTGTATAAGAATGGATCAATAAAAGTTAAAAGGAGAAGAGGGCCAATGAGTGGGTAGGGACAAGCAGATAATATTTCACAAGATCATTCACAAGGTCACTTCAAGGAAACATGAAGGGTTCATTCTGATCTGGAAACAAAGAACAGAAAGGGGGAGTGAGGGAAGCTGGGCATCCGATTGTAGGGAATAACTTTTCCCTGGATTACTGAAAATACCTTTTCACAGAGAAGTAGGAAGGGAAACCACAGATAAATACAAGGTGGAAAAAGAGTAAGGGAAGGTGGTGATGGGAGGAAGGCAGAATGGTGAATGCAGCTAAAAGTACAGGTTAATGGTGTTATTGTCTCCCACCATTAAGAAACTGAAATATAATGCAGCTGTACAGGCAAAAACATAATAGGTCGGAATATGTAAAGGTTTCAACCTTACTTTCATAAACCCACTTACCTTATCTATAGACATTCAGTGTTCCATTCATTTGAAATGTTAAAATTCTGATGGATCAAAAAATCAGCCACCTTTCACGGTTATTCACGCCAGTGATCTGCAGCTGATTTGATGGAGTGAATGACACATGCATGCTCACACACATATATAAATATACTGAGCCCAAGCACAAGAAATCAGAGATTCATGTCATCACAAAATGCCGCTATTTGTTTGTTAGAGATCCCAGTACAGTCAAGCTCCACTCAAGTAACCTGCATGTGTGGCTTCAACCTGGTCTGTGACATCAACAAGACTTGTTGGTGGAGAGTCCCAGAGACTCCCCTATCTATGGAATAGACTCCCTCTCCACATCAAGCAGAGTACCTCTTTACCCCTTTTTAAGCTCAACCTGGATAACTGGATGGGAAACAGAAAATATACCCCTGGGATTCCACCCATGTCCGTGCTGAACAGGGGCATTGGGTGCTGATTTGTCTAAACATGGTAAACTCTTGGCTAGGCTGGGCCTCAGGGCCAATAGCCTAGTAACCTCCTATGATCCTATGAGAACGTACCCTGGAATTGTCCTTTCCTACTGCTGTTTCATCTTTTAGTTTAGTGTATGTAAGTTAGCAGGCAGTGTGGAAGGTGCAAGGGAGCTTGTCTCGCTTCAATTTTTTTTTTCATTTTTAATGTTGAAGATTTGAAAGTTCAATATTTGATAGCTTTATCTGCTGTGCTACAAGGTTTGAGATTGCAAATTTTGATATATAATAAAGATAGTATATATAATATAGGTATACAGAGATATGGCTAAGTTTCTGGTGTCATTCTAAGGGGATCCAGTATCTGTCTGCCTGGGATGACATGACTGACATACCTCAATGCTTTGCCAGAGATGGCCTGCATCTGTCACCCCTGGGCTTACGGATACTGGACAAGGCTATTGCCAGCCCTTTAGTGCCTTTTTTAGGCGGTGTTCCAAAGCCCAAATTACCACTGTAACAGTTACAAACAAATGCACTCTGAGGGTCATGCTGCTCAATGCTACAACTCTAAATCTCAAAATGCACTAGCTCAAAGCACTCCCTAAAATGGAGAACATTGATATTTGTGCTGTGACAGAGACCTGGTTCAAGGCAGCAGAAAGCACCCCTGCACTACAGGCTGTAACTCTTTCCACACCTTTTGGTCCCAGAACTTGGACCGAAGCTCCAAAGGTGGTGATTCCATATTCATAAAGGATGTACACACATCCAGACTGGTAGCCCAACATAATGCATCAGAGATACTTCAGGTGCAGCTAACATTGGGTAAGATAGCAATTCAGGTCATAACCTGTTATAGGTCCCCAACCATGTCCCAAGACACTGACTCCATGTTTCTAAGCACCAAGGAGAATATTAGGATCCAACCTAACACACTCACACTGGGCAACTTCAACTACCTCTTTATTAACTGGGAAAACTACTCATGTACCAATACACTTGCTCAACATTTCCTCCAAGTCATTAATTCCAATGCCCTGGACCAGCTCATTCTTACCCCCACTAGAGGTAGCAACATCCTTGACCTTGTCATTACTAACATGGGCGACCATTGCTCTACACAAATAGTCAACTCCTCCCTGGTTAGATCTGACCACAAACTAATCACCTTGGAAATCCACATCCCTCCCACCCCCACCCCACAAAGATAGCCACCATGAAAAACCTCTCCAAAGCTAACTTTGGGCTCCTAAGAACAGAGGTGGCTAACTTCACAGACACCATGCAAATGGAGAATAGTTGCATGACCACCGAATCATGCACCGA
Source organism: Protopterus annectens (assembly GCF_019279795.1). Taxonomy (NCBI): domain Eukaryota; kingdom Metazoa; phylum Chordata; order Ceratodontiformes; family Protopteridae; genus Protopterus; species Protopterus annectens. The sequence continues at coordinate 1,634,714,794 of NC_056732.1, forward strand.
TGCATTTTACAAACACGTAGACAAATGCATGGATCTCGCCATACCCAATAGAACCAAGATACTCTCCTCCAAAAAAAGAAAGCCAATCTGGTGGTCCCATGCCATAATCAAACTGTACAACAGAAGGGGGAAACTGATGCAGAATAAGGTGAAGTCCCAAGACTGGAATAACTCCCTTATCAGCCTCAACAAAAAGTTGAGATCACTCATCAAATCCTCTAAAGCTAGCTATGAAAACAGAATTGCAGCAGATAGTAAAGACAACCACAAAACCTTCTATAGTTATGTAAAGAACCTCCACTGCAATACTCAGATTTGCTCTGAGCTACTGCACAGTGGTACCTCCTATACTGAGCCATCAGATATTGCCAATATACAGGCTGACAGATTCAGTGCCAACTTTACCCTTCTCTTCTCCCCCAGAGGACCAATCACAATACCAGTAGATTGCCAGGCACCCAGTATTATTGCTGCACAGGTTAAAACAGCACTGTCCAAGGCCAAGAATACAGCTTGTATGGGATCTGACAATATCCTTGGCTGTGTTCTGCATGAACTACATAGTGAACTGGCACCTCACTTGTGTGCCCTGTTCAATAACAGCCTCACCTCAGGCTTTGTCCCTACCAAATGGCACACTGCTATAGTCATCCCTCTCCACAAAGGAGGTGTGACTACAGACCCAGGGAACTATCGCCCCATTACCCTGACAAGTCTGATATGCAAAGCTATGGAATGCATCATCATGGACTTAATAAACAAGGCTATAGGGAATCTCCAAACTCTGGATCCCACACACTTTGGTTTTATGAAGGGTAGATTATGCCTGCTTACCTTGGTCGACTTCTTTGAGTCAGTCACCAGAGCTGTGGATGAAGGCAAGGTGGTTCATATAGCCTACCTTGATCTGGCCAAGGCCTTTGATACCATTTCCCACTGAGGAATCATAGAAAACTCACTAAGCTAGGCATCAGCCTCTATATCACTAGGTGGGTTGCAAACTGGCTCACAGATAGAACTCACAGTGTGAAAGTAGCTGACACCAAGTCAGACTGCCAATCAGTCATGAGTGTAGTTCCACAGGGATCGGTCCTGGGTACTCTCCTGTTTGGTGTCTACTTCTTAGAAGCCCAGTCCAACACAAAGGGACTTTGGCTTACAAAATTTGTAGGCAACTGCAAGTTGGGAGCCATTATTAACTCCCCAGGTGATGTTGACATCCTACAGAAAGGCCTCACTGAGACCAATGCCTGGTGTCAGAACCATGCCTTTTATCTCAATGCCAAAAAATGTGTCATCAACTCCTTTGGGAAAAACCCATTTCCCATGAACTACCCCATCGTTGGTAGTCCACTGAACACAGAAGGCGTTATAAGATATCTGGGAATACAGGATGAGTACAACCTCTCTTTTGACCACCACACTGCTACTGTGGTCAGAAAGTCCTTCTATGCAGCACATCTCATTACTAAGGTTTTGCATACAGGAAGAAAGAGGTCATTGTCTCCCTCTACTCTTCCCTCATTAAGCCAGTCATCAAGTACAATGCCCCATTTGGCATATACCTCACTAGACACTTGCAAGAACTGGAGAGGCCATGAAAGTACCTCAAGAAGATGATCCTAGGCCTTAAACACTTGTCCTATATGGAAAGACTCAAAAACTCCAAATAGTCTCTGTTTCAAATCGCCCACTTAGATTCAGTCTCTGCTCAACTTATAAGCCATGTCTGACCCAGCTCTTCTAGAAATGCTACATCTAAAGAAATCCCAATCCCTCCCCACCACACATTCCAGAGACCTCAACCTCATTACCACAATCAACAGAACGTGCTGGAGGGACAGGTTCATAACCCAGAGACTGCTCATGCAATGGAACAGGCTTCCCATACATGTCAAGCAGAGCACCTCACTGGCCCTCTTCAAGAGAAATCTTGATGAGTGGATGGGAAATAGAAAATTCACCCTGGGATCACTCCAGTGGTCTACTCGACAGAGGCACTGGAAACTAAGGTCGGGTGGCACATTGCCAGGGTAATCCTATAGGCTAGGCTTGTAAAGGCTCCAGGGCCATTAGCCTAGTACACACCTATGAACCTATATATATATATATATATATATGTGTATATATATATATATATATATATATATATATATATATGTGTATATATATATATATATATATATATATGTATATATATAGATATATATATATGTATATATATATATATATATATATATATATATATATATGTATATATATATATATATATATGTATATATATATATATATATATATATATATATATATATATATATACCCTCCTGTTCAGCCAGCACTGTAATCTGTACTTGTCTCACTGAGTTGTACCTTTATAGCTGATACCTGTCATACCTACATTCTGTGCATTCTCACACCTTTCAGAAAAAACTGTAGATGTATGCAAATTGTTCCAGCAGAAGTAACAGTGGAGAAAACAGCAAAAGGAAAGGATAGAGGGGGATGTAAGTTACAAGCATCAATGATTAAGCAAGGAAGTGTAAACACAAGTTCCTGTAGAGTTTGCTGTATGTTGGGAGAATGGATAGCCTAAAATGCTCTGCATCTCTTAGTATTAATTGCTGCTCTAACTTAAGTGCAGACAAAATAATTTTATTAAACCATTGTGCCACACTTTAATGTTTTTAAACATTTTATGCTTTACTTGTGTTTAGTGTGCTGTGCTTTATATTATTTGTGTTATTTTACACTATTTTTAGTTTTACTGCGTTATTCTGATGAACAGTAAAATGGGGGTGCTAATGAAATGAAAGTACTGGTTACTGCACTGACAGAAAGAAGTACAAATTATATTTTTGTTTTGTTTTAATTGCTGTGCTGTATAACAGATCTTTGTCCATCACTGTGGTGTATCTTGTGTATAAGAACTTGTATTATTTATCAGCCTTGGCAGTATTAAAAGCACTGCTCATGGGGTGCTCAGAAAAGGCATTTGTTCTCTTTTCTGCTTTGCTTTATATTCTGTGTTACATGTTGAAATTTGCTCATCTCTTTCATGTGCCAGCTTTGTGCCCCAGGATTTAGCTCAAACTTATAAATCAGGTTTAAGTCCTTTCTTAAGCTGAAAGCATAGCTTTTCTGGCCCTTCATTTTGATATTTAAATGAAGACTGCATTCCATCTATTGATTTCTGAATTCGTTTTTCCTTCTACTTTGTTCACTGCAGCATGTTTTTAAGCATGGCTTCTGGATTTCAACATGTAGTTTGAAATGATTTTATAAACGTAAATAATCCATGATAAAAGTACAAGATGGCAGATCAGTTTAGCTGTGGGAACCTCAGACTGCATCCAAAATCTTAGTGTCAGCCTACAGGGGTGGAGTTTCTGTAGATCCTCTGCTTTGCAATGTATAACTCATCTCCTCATTTCAACTTGAAGCTTAGCTTTTAGGAATTTATGTTTCCTTCTTATAAGTTTACCTCCAATGCAACTTTTTAATTTGTTCCAAAGAAGGCTGTTTTTTCACAGTCATTATATCTACAATGATGTTTCCAGATCCTGAGATTCATAAATGCTGTATTGATTGGCATCCAGTGTAGAAGTAGGCTCAACACTCTGAATCCATGGCATGCTGTGTCAAGTAGGCTCCATACTCTGAATCAGTAGCATGCAGTGTAGACATAGGCTCAGCACTCTGAATCAGTGGCATGGGTGTAGAAGTAGGCTCAACCCTCTGAATCAGTGGCATGCAGTCTTGAAGTGGGAACAGCACTCACCACTACTGATATTAGTATACAATGCATAAAGTGTACAGTGGTATGCTAAAGCACCCAACAGCTGTTCGCTAATAGCACACTGCAACACATGGGAACACTGCCACACCACTACAGCTCTCTATTACAGTACCTAATGCATGCCACTAGTGCACATTGCTTTGCACATATTGGCAATATTAGACTAATTAAATGGTCAAATATAGACCAACCTATGGAGCTACAGTAACAGCTCCTAGTAAACAACGCACACAAACGGGTATACCTCACCAGTACAAGGCATATACTTACAGGAATCTACTTTAAAAAAATGAAGATCAGAACACCGACGTTCATTTTAACGAATATGTAAATACCGAAACCTGACATACCTGAGTGCTGAAGCTTTCCTAGGGATAGTCAACACTTGCCCAAACTTAAACTAAACTCCAAAGTAATTAAAACCCACCAAGGTGGGGGATGTATAGCCCTCACAACCCCCAATGTTGGGAGCTGCACCACCCCACACCCCCTTACTCTCTCTCTCTCTCTATATATATATATATATATATATATATATATATATATATATGTATACATACATATATATATATATATTAGTATGTATATATATATATATATATATGTATATATATATATATATATATATATATATATATATATATATATATATATATATATATATATATATATATATATATATATACATACACACACACACACACACACACACCAACTCTAGGATTGCACTACAATGGAGAAAATGCCATGTTGGGCAATTCCTTACTTACCCTGGGAAAGCTCCGGCATGTTTTGGTATTTTTAGTCTCGCAAGAATGAATGTTGGTGTTCTGATCTTTGTTTTAAGTAGATCCACATACAGGTATACAACAAACTGTAACCTGTTAATAGCATAATAAATATGAAGGACAGTAACAAAGAGTATGTAAAAACTGAAAATATCAGACACATAACATTTAAAACATATGCAAAAGTTATAAACAATACAAGAAAACTATATATAGGTTTTGACAGCTAGATACAAAGTATACAGTTCCCGAATAAGGTAAAGATACCATGGCCAGCCAGGTGTACCTTGCAAATGGTGACACTTCCACCATCCTGCAGTGCCACCATAAGATGACCTGTTGCAGCTGCAATAGCTCACACCTGTGACAGCCTAGGAGGACCTGCCAGTGGGCGTGATCAGCAGTTAGTGGAGCCTGTGATAGCCAGCACCCAACATCTCTGGATGGGCAAGGGTCTGTGCAGCCCAGCTGGAAGCATGTAGATGCACTAAAAGACAGTGTCTTGCAGGAATTACAACTTGATAAGCAATTAATGTTGTCAGAATATTATGGTGCAATGGCATGCAGTGGATGTCTGTAACCATCTGGAGTTGATACCTCTACCAGGACATCAGGCAGATGCCCGATATTTCTTGTTGCTCACTTTAGTACCCCAGAGGTCCAGGATGTTGGTTGTGCTATCAATGAGGAGGTCTACCACCTGCCATAGCTGCCACAAAACTGAACAGACCACCCATCAGATGCTTACTGTATCCCCTCATGAGATGACTGATGCTCTACTGCATCCTGCATTGTTCTGATGTAGTTTGTAAAACGGGTGTAATACTTATATTGTTATGAAGTACAGAATGCCACTGCAAACTGTAAGGTAACACAATATTACCCATACTACTATAGCTTCTGTAGAGCAATATGTGTGTATGTACCTTTAAGAAGTTATCCAAGGGCTTGCACAAGTGTATAAATACTGAGCATGTGCAAGCTAGACTGCCATTTTCTAATAACATGTTGAGATGTAAGCATGCATGCATGTATGTAAGGTCTGTCTGTTAACTAGTTTGTTCATACTTTATGATGCTGCTGTCCATCCTGATGTCTTTCTATGTATTAAAGCATGTAAACAAAAGACCCACCTGTTGTCTTATGTGTTAAAGGAGGACGAGTGACATGTTGTCAGAAGAGGCATGTCTAAAGGACATGGAATCAGAAACAGCATATCTAAAGGGCATGAAGATGACTTGGCTAAAATGACTTAAGGCACTTGGTCGGGGCTGGTGGAATATCCAGGAGTGAATCATCCCTAAAATGTACATACTTTGCAAAACAGGCCAGAAACAAATTTCAGGCATTAAAATTTGCTCAGCACTATTTCTTTTCACATAATATGAAAAGGGGCATACAGAACATTCTAAATGATATTCACATAAACTAATATGTATGATATTGTTAAAAATATTCAAATTATTACCGAAAATGTTTGAAATAAAGTCCAAATTGCATAAAATGAATAAATAAGGGGAAACGACTGCATTTTCGCAAAGCATGCATTTTTCATATTAAGCAAAGATATCTAAGTTATCAGAAGTGTATAAAGTGTTTGCATGTTTCTGCATTTATGCAGTGTTACAGTAAAGCTATTTCACAAAAACGTAACCATTACAGGGCATATTTCACACAATACAGCCATTACAGAGCATATTTCTCAAGTACAATATTTCAGAGTTTATTGTGCAAGTTGAATGTTATTACAAGCTCACAGAACTGTTTATTCATACATAATTCAAGGGCCATATTTTCAGTGTGTTTGTGTATACATTGTAGGCATGGCAGATGGATTTTAAAAACCCAGTGCAGATGTGTTTGATAGTAATATTGCTGAGAACTGGAGAATGTTTGAGCAAGAGTACAACATTTTAATACAGGCTGTATTTTCTGATAAAGATGACCATACAAAGGACTTTATTCTACTTAATTTAGCTGGATCAGAAGCCATAGAAAGGGAACATTCATCTGTGTATGCACCTGCTATCTATACAGGAGAGGGGGAAAACTGTCTTATTGTTGTACCAGCTGAGTCAAGGGAGGACCCTGAATGTTTAAAATGTAAGTTTAGAGAAATGTGTAACCCCCAGGCAAATGTTACAATGGAAAGGCACTTATTTTATACAAGGGATCAAAAACCTGGTGAAATGTTTGTAGCATATATGACTGGCCTGAGAAATAAGGCTAAAACATGCAGATTTGGTGATTTAAGGGATGAGTTGACAAAGAACAGACTTGTGTGTGGCATAAAAAATGATGCTGTGAGAAAGATTTTGCTTCATGACAGTGATATAACTTTGAATAATGCCATTAAGATTTGTCAGATATACGAGCTGACAGAAAAGCACACAAATATGCTTACAAATGAGAATAGCTCTAGATGGCACATTGACAAAGCTCATGTTGATAGTATGCAGCATGTGGTTAAATGAAACAGGCCCAAGCACATGGCAGCAACTGTAACTCTGCAGCACTCACTAGTAAATCTAGAAAGTTCCAGAGTCCACACAGTCTCATCCTGTGTGAACAGTCAGCAAACTCAGAGCATGGGCCCCAACCTAATTTCATTGCCAACTGTCATAAATGTGGTGGAAGCCATGAATCAAAAAGGGAAAAATGATTAGCTTTTGGTCTGCAATGGCACACATGTAATAAATAGAATCAATTCAAAAGATTTTGTAAACCAAAAGGCCTACTTTCTTTCATGAAGAGGGAACATTTTAAGAAACTAGTTGATCAGTTAGAGAGTTGCATCCCTACTCTTTATGTTGATGGTGCGTCAGTGCTTCATGAAACAGTCAATGCAGTAGATTTATGGGCAAAGAATGAAGTATTTTGTACTGTTCGGATAAATGGCAAACCTACAAAGCTCAAAGTTGACACAGGTTCTAATGCAATGTTATGTCAGCAGAAACATTTGCTTGAGTGTGTCATGGTGAAAGGCTTGATTTGGCAAGGTGTGTGAAGCTTGTTGCTTATGGATGTAAAGAAATTCAAACCGAAGGCTCAGAAGTGCTTTCATGTTATTCTGCTGGAAGAAGCTACTACTTGTTATTCTATGTGGTCAAGAGGTACGCCCAGTCATTATTAGGGCTCAGAGACAGTTTGAAAATTAGACTGCTTTCATTTAATAAGGAAGTCCACCATGTTAGCTTAAAAGACCACTACTTTAATTTTGCCCAGTACATTTTTTCTTCCTATGCTGATCTTTTCGAAGACAAACTAGGCAAACTTCCAGTTATGTACTCCATGAAGTTAGACCCAGAACTCAGTCCAGTTTTCAGGCCAGCATGAAAATTTCCAGTAGCAATGCAGGACAGAGTCAAAGGTGAGTTACATAAAATGGTGTGACAAGGTGTGATTTGCCGAGATGACACTCCAACTGAGTGAGTATCTTCCATGGTGGTAGTTCATAAGAAGAGTTCAGATAACATCAGAATATTTATTGACCCACAAGATTTGAACAAAAAGGTAAAATACCTCATCATCCAATACACACAGTCGAAGAAGTCGCAGCCTTGTTGCCAAATGCCACTACTTTTTCTGTCTTGGATGCAAAGAGTTCATTTTGGCAAATATTAGCTTGACAAAAAAAAAAAATCATCATTGCTCACTACATTCAGTACTCAGTTTGGCAAGTATAGATTTTTGAGAATGCCATTTGGGATAAATTCTGCAAGTGAAGTCTTTCAAAGAGCAATAGAGCAAATGTTTCTGGTTATCCTTGTGCTATTATAGTAGACAACAAACTGGTAGGCGGTCATGATGAAGCAGAACATGACAGAAACCAGATGTGAGGTTGGTGGAGGAGGGTACTCATGGAGAGTTCTGAATCTGCTATGTACAAAGTTACTGTTGGAGATTCCAATCCCTAGAGCAAAGAAATAGCAGGAGTTGACTGAGCTAATGTACAAGAGGATTTCAACCAACTGGTATAGGTCCGCAGTGGGAAGTATAACATTTTGGACATGGTCCTAACCTATGCAGAGAGTGCTGTGGATATTCATATTAAGGAAACATTACCATTCCACTATGGGGTTTAGACGAGAGACGGGGTGTATGAATGAAAAAGCAATGTGGTGAAATTTTAGAAGACTGGATTGTTTTTGTGTTGGGAAGTGAATCATGAGACTAGGAGCAAATTGATGGAGTAAACAAGCTATTGGAAAGGGCCAGCAATGCTGTACTCACAGTTATGACTGGTGTATAAGAATGGATCAATAAAAGGTAAAAGGAGAAGAAGGCCAATGAGTGGGTAGGGACAGGCAGATAATATTTCACAAGGTCATTCACAAGGTCACTTCAAGGAAACATGAAGGGGTTCATTCTTATCTGGAAACAAAGAACAGAAAGGGGGAGTGAGGGAAGCTGGGCATCCAATTGTAGGGAATAGCTTTTCCCTGGATTACTGAAAATACCTTTTCACAGAGAAGTAGGAAGGGAATCCACAGATAAATACAAGGTGAAAAAAGAGTAAGGGAATGCGGTGATGGGAGGGAGGCAGAATGGTGAATGCAGCTAAAAGTACAGGTTAATGGTGTTATTGTCTCGCACCATTAAGAAACTGAAGTACAGTGCAGCTGTGCAGGCAAAACCAGAATTGGTCAGAATATCTAAAGGTTTCAACATTACTTTCATAAACCCACTTAACTTGTCTACAGACATTCAACGTTCCATTCATTCGAAATGTTTAAATTCTGATGGATGGAAAAATCAACCACCTTTCACAGTTATTCACTCCAGCGATCAGCAACTGATTTGATGGAGTGAATGACACATGCACACACACACATATACATGTAAATACACTTAGCCCAAGCACAAGCAATCAGATAGTCATGTGATCACAAAATGCTACTATTTGTTTGTTGAAGATCACGGTACAGAACATAGCCTAGAATTGTCCTTTCCCACTGCTGTTTGATCTTGTAGTTTAGTGTATGTAAGTTAGCAGGGAGTGTAGAAGGTGCAAGGGGGTCCTGCTTCAATTTCTTTTTGTTGTTTTTAATGTTGAAGGTTTGATACTTCAATATTTGATAGCTTTATCTGCTGTGCTACAAGGTTTGAGATTGCAAAAGTTGATATATAATATACACAGATGTAGATATACAGATATATTTATATATTTATATATATATATATATATATATATATATATATATATAAAATATGTGTGTATGTGTCTGTTTTTGTTTGTGTATGCGTTACTTGCAGGGAAAAGGGGAGATAAGACAGGTATGTAACCATAGGTGTTCATATCCTTTTAATAAAAAATATACCCTCCTGTTCAGCCAGCACTGTGATCTGTACATGTCTCACTGAGTTGTATATACACCAACCTGTTCAGCCAGTACTGCAATCTGTACGTCTCACTGCATTGTATATACACCCTCCTGTTCAACCAGTACTATGATCTGTACGTGTCTCACTGAGTTGTATATACATCCTCCTGTTCAGCCAGCACTGCGATTTGTACTTGTCTCACTGCATTTAATACCTTTATAGCTCACATCTGTCATACCTACATTCTGTGCATTGTCACACCTTTCAGAAAAAACAGTAAATATATGCAAATTCTTCCAGGACAGGTAACAGTTTTGAAAACAGCAAAAGGAATGGCTAGAGGGGGGTGTAAGTAACAAGCATTAATGATTAAACAAGGACGTGTAAACACAAGTTCCTGTAGAGTTTGTTGTATGTTGGGAGAATGGATAGCCTAAAATGCTCTGTATCTGTTAATATTCATTGCTGCTCTAACTTAAGTGCAGACAAAATAATTTTATTAAACCATTGTGCCACACTTTAATGTTTTTAAACATTTTATGCTTTACTTGTGTTTAGGGTGCTGTGCTTTATATTATTTGCGTTATTTTACACTATTAGTTTTACTACGTTATTCTGATGAATAGTAAAACGGGGGTCCTAATGAAAGTACTGGTTACTGTACTGACAGAAAAGATACAAATTATATTTTTGTTTTGTTTTAATTGCTGTGCTGTATAACAAATCTTTGTCCATCACTGTGGTGTATCTTGTGTATAAGAACTTGTATTATTTATCAGCCTTGGCAGTATTAAAAGCACTGCTCATGGGGTGCTCAGAAAAGGCATTTGTTCTCCTTTTTTGTGCTTTGCTTTATATTCTGCGTTACATGTTGAAATTTGTTCATCTCTTTCATGTGCCAGCTTTGTGCCCCAGGATTTAGCTCAAACTTATAAATCAGGTTTAAGTCCTATAGCTTTTCTGGCCCTTCATTTTGATATTTAAATGAAGACTGCATTCCATTTATTGATTTCTGAATTCATTTTTCCTTCTACTTTGTTCACTGCAGCATGTTTTTAAGCATGGCTTCTGGATTTCAGCACGTAGTTTGAAATGATTGTATAAACATAAATAATCCATGATAAATGTACAAGATGGCAGATCAGTTTAGCTGTGGGAACCTCAGACTGCATCCAAAATCATAAAGTGTCAGCCTACAGGGGTGGAGTTTCTGTAGATCCTCTGCTTTGCAATGTATAACTCATCTCCTCATTTCAACTTGAAGCTTAGCTTTTAGGAATTTATGTTTCCTTCGTATAAGTTTACCTCCAATGCAACTTTTTAATTTGTTCCAAAAAGGCTATTTTTTTTTGCAATCATTATATCTACAATGATATTTCCAGATCCTGAGATTCATAAATGGTGTATGCAGTGGCATCCAATGTAGAAGTAGGCTCAACACTCTGAATCAATGGCATGGAGTGTAGTAATAGGCTCAACACTGTGAATCAGTGGCATGCAGTGTAGACATAGGCTCAACACTCTGAATCAGTGGCATGCAGTGTAGTAGTAGGCTCAACACTCTGAATCAGTGGCATGCAATATAGAAGTAGGCTCAACACTCTGAATCAGTGGCATGCAGTGCAGAAGCAAGCTCAACACTCTGAATCAGTGGCATGCAATGTAGAAGTAGGCTCAGCACTCTGAATCAGTGGCACGCAGTCTTGAAGTGGGAACAACACTCACCACTATTGACATTACTATACAATTCATATAGTGTACAGTGGTGTGCAAAAGCACCCAACAGCTGTGCATTAATAGCACACTGCAACACCACCACAGCTCACTATTACAGTACCTAATGCATGCCACTAGTGCACATTGCTTTGCACATAGTGGCAATATTAGACTAATGAAATGGTCAAATATAGACCGATCTATGGAGCTACAGTAACAGCTCCCAGTAAACAGTACATACAAACTGGTATACCTCACCAGTACAAGGCATATACATAAATGGATCTACTTTAAAAAAATGAAGATCAGAACACTGACGTTCATTTTCATGATACTGAAAATACTGAAACTTGACTTACCTCAACACCGAAGCTTTCCTTGAGTAATAAACACTTGCCCAAACTAAATAAATGCCAAAGTAATTAAAACCCACCTAGGTGGTGGGGGCTACACCCCTCACAACCCCCAATGTTGGGGGCTTCACCCTCCCACCCCCTTTAACTATATATAACCAACTTCAGGATTGCACTACAATGGAGAAAATGTCATGCTGGGCAATTGCTTACTTATCCTGGGAAAGCTCCAGCATTCAGTTATTTCATGTTTTGGTAATTTTAGTCTCACAAAAATGAACGTTGGTGTTCTTATCTTTGTTTTAAGTAGATCCACATACAGGTATACAACAAACTGTAACCTGTCAATAGCATAATAAATACAAAGGACAGTAACAAAGAGTAAGTAAAAACTGAAAATATCAGACACACAACATTTAAAACATATGCAAAAGTTATAAACAATACAAGAAAACTATATATAGGTTTTGACAGCTAGATACAATGCCTACAGTTCCAGAATAAGGAAAAGGAACCATGGCCAGCCAGGTGTACCCTGCAAATGGTGACACTTCCACCATCCTGCAGAGCCACCAGAAGGTGATCTGTTGCATTTGCAATAGCTAACACCTGTGACAGACTAGAAGGACCTGCCAGTGGGCTTTGATCAGCAGTCAATGGAGCCTGTGATGGCCAGCACCCAACATCTCTGGAGGGGCAAGGGTCTGTGCAGCCCAGCTGAAAGCATGTAGATGCACAAAAAACAGTGTCTTGCAGGAGTTACAACCTGATAAGCAATTAATGTTGTCAATGTTATGGTGCAGCGGCCTGTAGTGGATGTCTGAAACCATCTGAAGTTGATGCCTCTATTACGACATCAGACAGATGCCAAATATCATGTCCTGTTGCTCACTTTAGTATCCCACAGGTTCAGGATGTTGGTTGTGCTATCAGTGAGGAGGTCTACCACCTGTCATAGCTGCCACAGAACTGAACAGACCACCCATCAGATGCTTATTGTATCCCCTCATGAGACGACTGCTGCTCTACTGCATCCTGCATTGTTCTGATGTAGTTTGTAAAACGGGTGTAATACTTATATTGTTATGAAGTACAGGATGCCACTGCAAACTTACCCATACTACTATAGTTTCTGTAGAGCAATATGTGTGTATGTACCTTTAAGAAGTTATCCAAGGGCTTGCACAAGTGTATAAATACTGAGCATGTGCAAGCTAGACTGCCATTTTGTAGTTAGCTGTTGACATCTAAGCATGTACGTATGTAAGGTCTGTCTGTTAACTAGTTTGTTCATACTTTATGATGCTTCTGTAAATCCTGATGTGTTTCTATGTATTAAAGCATCTAAATGAACCCCCCGCCTGCTTGTTTTATGTGATAGAGAAGGACAAGTGACAACTTGGGAAATGCATAATGAGGCATTATATAATTGCCGTCCATTGGAGCCCTATATGTATAGGCCATACTGTTGCTGCTGTCAAGCAGGTCAAACCACAAAGGTCCTTGATTCTTGTTTGCAGGTCCTAGGTCATCTGTACACTTTCATATGTGTTTCTTAACCATATGGCTATAACTGTCTGTCCACACACACACACACACACACACACACACACACACACACACACACACACACACACACACACACACTGACATTCACAAAATTACAAGGGGTATACTCCATTGCAGTAATGCCAATGCACTACTTCTCTTTGTATATGGACAGTGTTAAGGCTTATGTTGCACACATGCACAGTGGATGCTGGCACTAGTGTCTGATATATGCACACAAATACATGCAGACATACACACTCGCACACATGTGCATACATGCACACACATATGGCATTACTGAAGTACTACCATTTCTATGCAGTACACATAAGGTGGACTATCTGATGCACATGCATGCAATGGGCAACAGCACCTGTCCCTTTGATATGCCTATTGTGCCAGTATGTTGCACAGCTTTGTATAACATGTAGATTGGACTTACACTGGCAAAAAAATAGAGGTACTGCTGCCACTTTCAGTAGGCTTCCTCTGCAACATGCCATTGGTCAGCATCTGTTTGCTATGGGAATAACTATTTCTTTTAATTTGTTTTATTTATCCTTTGTTGACCAAGTTAGTCCCACTAGTTTAACAGCTTCTTTTCAAGGGGAGATCTGAGGTAGTATTTATACTACTAGTAGAAATTTGGCCAGGGTATCCAGGAACTTCCCCTACTCATTAAGGCACTCATGGTCCATATATCTGATGACTCTGTGCATATGTTCCACTCATGGTCCATACATCTGATGACTGTGTGCCTATGATCCACTCATGGTTCATACATCTGACGACTTTGTGCATGTGTTCCACTCATGGTCCATACATCTGATGACTCTTTGCATATGTTCTACTTATGGTCCATATATCTGATGACTCTGTGCATATGGTCCACTCATTGTCCATACAATTGATGACTCTGTGCATGTGCTCCACTCATGGTCCATACATCTGACAACTCTATGCATGTGTTCCACTCATGGTCCATACATCTGATGACTCTGTGCATATGTTCCATTCATGGTCCATACATCTGACAACTCTGTGCATATGTTCCCTTCATGGTCCATACATCTGACAACTCTGTGCATATGTTCCATTGCCAAAACAGCAGTAGCTGGGAGGATGGTGCATGGTATGGCAGCCAGCAAGATGGGAGCTGAGGCAAATGCTGGCTCAGTGGAAATGTATGAAAAGAGTTTGGAGAGTATATTTAAGAAAAAAGAAATGGCAGAAGATGTTGTGGAGGATACTGAACAGCTTTTCCAAAGAAATTTGTTTAATTATATGAGAGGAGAGGAATGGTCGGAAGAAGATGTGGTTACAACCCTTCAGCAGGAAGGGTTGCAGGAAGATTTATTGAGGGATTTAATGGAGGAAAATGAACCAGAGAGTAGAAATGATTTATCATGGGGAGAGATCATGGTGAAGATTCAAAAAGAAGACATGGAAGAGATAAATAAGAAAATGTTTGCAGAAGCAGTGAAGAAGAATAGAGAAAGAAAAAGAGTAAGCAGACAGAAGAAACAGAACAAAAAAGTATGTTGTGTGTGTACAGAGTAAAGAAGGAAAGGAGATGGACAGGTGATGGATAGGTATGAAGTCTTTGACATAGTGATTGTGCCTTGAAGAATCAAGGCACAAGATGTAAGAGCATGTATTTTGATAAAAAAGAGACATTTTCTTTTTGAAACTGCTGTAGGACTAGAAACTTTTTGGGAGACTATGATGAAAGAAAAGAAAATACATTTATCCATGGAATAATTATATCATTAAGACTTTTTATCATGAAACACAATAGAAAGTGCATAAACAGTTTTGAAGAGTGACAGAGAAATTATAAAAAAATATATTTATGAAAGAACTTTTGTAAAGATATTAAAAACATTTCAAAATTATTAGATAATAGAGGACTATGGAATGGGAGATGTGATTGTAATGCTATTTTGAAAATAGAAAATAATAGAATTGTACATATTCCAAGCACGGTTAATGTTGAAGAAAATAGAGCTGATGTACAGCATTGGGCCAACTGAAAACATTTTTTTTATGGGAAAGAAGGACATTTTGTGGATAATTCTTATAAAAAGAAATGTTTTATATGTGGGGAGTTTGGATATGATGCAAAAAAATGTGAACTGAAATGCTATAAAGATAGGACATTTGAGGATGTATTGTATAAAAGACATGGACTTTGAAAACACCGTAATAACAAATAACGAAAATTTAATAGACCACAAAGCTTTCGGAAAAATTCCTTCTTCAGTGTAAGAGATACAAAAGTGAAAAACAACCACTCATTAAATAGAATGCTGACAAATTTGGGAGAATCTCACCCAGTCTGCATATACCCATATAAATCTTACCCCACTGTTGTTGCCACTGTACACAATCTGTGCACTAAAGCATCTCCTGGGGGTGGCATCTTTGATCTCTGTATGTGGCTGTAGCAGTGGTGGATTCCATATCAGTAACTCCTGCCATAAAAAAGGAATGCCATTTGTGGTGGTTTTCACAACTGCTGCCATGTCCACCATTCTGTTTACTTTGATTTTTATATTAGGATGCTAAATATATGTCATGGTATGTATTCTCTGGATGTCATGAATTGCGTTCTTTCTCTTTACAGTGTGGTGAATCTCATTTGCATTGCTTTGTCTCCAAGGATTTGATCATAATGTGCTTAGACACTGTGATATTGTCACAGTGGCTCATGAATTACAGACTACCTTTATTTATACTCATCTTTGCATACAGCTGTTATGCATTGTGCACTGTGTTTATGACTGCTACCCAGAATTCCAAGATTTATGTGTTAAGGAGCCTGATTTGTTATTTCCTAAATTGCCAGGCCTTCTTAAGGTTAACCCCATTTCCCCTGAAGGTGTCTTCTGTGATTATTCTAAAGCAGTCTGTTCACTTTCTGGTCTTCTTCCCAGATGCGCAGAAATGAGATAAGTGACTGCTGCATATTTCCACTATACATAGACAGCTTTTGCTGTACCTCATGAGAACACATGACCTTTCAAAATAATCAGTTATTCATTTTATTTACTTTGGGTTTGGAAGTGAGGCCAGTATTGAAACAGGCTAAGTGATTGGCTAGCTGTGTAATTATATTCCCCAAGAGGAGTGTTAGCATTTTCCTTATGTGATGAAGGGACAGACAGAAATATTCCTGCCTTTAGTACCTGAATCGGGCACAAATCCAGTGCAAAATCCATGTTTCTGCCATTTGGTCATGAGTAATCCATGCTGTAGTACAGCCTGGGCCTGCAGTGGTCACTATATTGTCCTTTGTCATGGCTGTCTTGCTGATGTATGAAAACGTTAATTTCTAGATAAAATTACTGGTAAATACTTTTGTAGCAGTGACACCGTGTTCTGTTAAAGTGGGTCTGTTATGTAACAGCTTGTGTTAACCGTCAATTTTCAAACATTCACATTTAAGACATTCCACTACTGATTGGATATAGTTAAAAAATCCCACTTTAGAGAATGGGTAAACAAACTGGTCTTCAGCCATAGGGCCCTGATTGATACAAGGCATACGTTTTGGGAAGTGAAAGGGAACCAGAATAAAACCACATAACCCATGGAGAGCACAGAATCCATGCAGGCAGTGACTGGAAGTCAGGATTGAACTTCAGCAGCTGCAATTCTAAGGTAAAGATTGTATTACTGCACCATCAAGCTCAAATATAAAATGGGGCCTTAAAATATAATATATGAAGAGAAAGCTTAAGAACACACAAAATGCACACACATACATATAAAACTAATACCATTTTATAAGTGCATTAAGATAGCTCAGGCTTTTCATTGCTCTTTGGGTATTGCATAAAGACATGCGCCTTTACTGATGCATACTTTTGACCCTGTACCCCACTTTGTACCTATGCATGCAGTTATCATACAACAACAAATACCTATTTGCTCCATAAAGGTTACTTAATGCATAGTCACGTGGTATGGTTTGTCCATTGAGCAATCATTAATTTAATTTAACTATAGAACTAGAGTTAACCAGGAAATTTATACATCCTTGTATATAAAATACTAAAAGACTTTTGGCTTTTCCCAGTTAGGGGTCGCCACAGCAGAACTCTGGTCCGCTCATGATTAGCAATGGATTTTTACAGTGCTGAGTTGCCAGCCCGACGCCCAGCCTTCAATGAAGGCACACCCATTCACGCTCGCACCTACCAGCATGTCTTTTAACGTCACTCGACTGCAGGGAGGACATGCAGACTCCACACAGAAGGCGTTCCAGCTGAGAATCGAACGAGAGAATGTCTTGCTGTGAGGAGACAACGCTAACTGCTGCACCACCGTGGCTTACTCTTGTATATAAAATAATAATAACATATTTTGTTGCAACTAAGGGAAAAAAGATTCATAAACTCAAGATCATGTAACAGATTCAAGTACAAATCATTTTCTATGATTAACTGTGTTTGTTTTAGCTTAATTAATTTCTCAAATCAGTTTACTCCTATAAAGGAGCTTGACACCATTCTAAACATGGTCACCTCAGGATGTAATAAAGGGGAAAAGCAGAAAATGTGCTTCAGTGTCTTTTTTAGAAAAATAAATAAATAAAGTAAATCATTAAATAAGTATGTAAATAAAGGCATACAAATGGTCACAAATAAAGAAACCAGTGAATACAATCTACTTCGCAGCGATTAATTTCATCTAACTTTTAGAATAAATAAACTAGTCTTATAGCTACATGTGATATGTTGCAGTTATAAATAATAACAGAGTAGCACATCTTGCATTCTTTTAAATGAGCTGTTGTTCACAGTTTATGGAACATAGTCACCTCAGCATTTTTTATGTCATAGGAAGGCTACCTTTTGTTAATAATGTAACCATATAAATTATTGTGAAGTATTGCATTCATTGCAGTGCCCTCTGTAGTCTCCTTTTTGATGGTTTGGAATTGCTTTGCACTGTTTTCCGTAAAGATGTATTTGAAGATAAATTTAAGTAATGCCAGAACATGTAGTACTAATGATACCTGAAGAGATCCAGAATTTAAAAGATTTCATTCAGAGGTCACAATTATTGCCAATGATATGAACATAAGGCAGAACATGAACGAAGATGTTGTAGTTTAAAAACAGTTTTAGGGTTGAGCTCCTGTTGTGAATGTCACATGATCTGCAGAGCATGAGAAGGAAAATAAAGTTTACTCTTGTTAATCTTAACATTTCATGCTGTTTCATGCAATAAAAGTGCATCTTCTAAAAGCGTGCATTACATATGCAGTTTACTACCACTGTTTGATACTTGTTTCCTTTTCAGGATATTCCATTCCTTCAATAAAGATTCCACCAACCAGAACAATGTTTATACCACTGGTTGATTTTATATATATATATATATATCTATATATCTATATATATATATATATATATATATATATATATATATATGTATATATATATATATATGTGTGTGTATGTGTGTGTGTGTGTGTGTGTCTGTGTGTCTGTAATATTTCACCTTTCCCTACTGTATTTTTCATTCCATTTTTATGACACAGTATAAGCTTCCATTTAAAATGTAGATTGCTATTATAGCAGACCACCAATATATTACATATAAAGAACAAGGTAATGTAGTATTTTAGATAATTAGTAGAATGTACAAATGTACCCTGTTCAAATGTTTTCAGACAGGGTATTAATGTTCAGCGAGGTCTGTAAAAAATGATTGATATTTCATGACGACATAACCAAACACTGTCAAGCAGGGCAAGAAAATTAACATAATAATTATGAAGAGGAAAGGTTGTGGTATTGCTCAACATATCTGATTTATAGTTCTCCTTAATTCCTTTATTTTTACTTGCTCTCCTGCCTGTGTCCTTTAGCTTAACCTAATCTGTTCCACATTTGCTTACTGTCCTTCCTACCTTAGGTGCTCATGGTATTTACACATTTATTTGTTCAGCTTTATTTGCAACAGTAAAATGACTACATTCATAGCCATTATGGCTCCATTGGTTTTTGCAGCCATCAGGTGAAATTCAGTCCAACCCCCTCCATTTGTCCTCACTATGCTCTTGCTCACTCTGCTCCCTTACCCTACTCCCAAATTCCACCCACCCCCACTACACCTAACCTTATACCTCACCACTCACTCCCCTCCCGCTCTCAACCATTCACACAACACATCCTCTTTCCACACCTTTCTATATCCTCCTCCCTACCTCCTTAACAATATTACCATCTCCATCTTACAAACATCTAAACATGTTAGCTGTATATACTATTGTCTGAACTTTATTAATATTCACCTACAACTTAACTTCCTACCACTGTCAATTACAAAACACCTTTTCCTCTTCTACTAGTTCAAACCCTCAGCAACACTACTCATTACTTTCCAAACTTGTCATTGCAGCGAATATTTACAACACAACATATATAGGGTACTTCCACTTAAATACCTCCAACTTTTCCCAAAAACTCAAGCATCTCTTACATATACCAAACTCTTAACTAAGCTCACCAAACTTATTTTATATTTTTCTTCACAACTTTATGTCTCTGGAGACATTCATCCTAACCCTGGTCCTGTATGTGCTCAACAACAGTGTACCAGCTCCACCGCTCTACCACAGAAAGCAAGGATATTATCTTCCCTTAGTAGCTCCAACCTCCAACTCCTAAATATAAATGTCAGGAGCATAGTCAACAAAATACATGACCTACATGCCACCTTATCACTCTACTCCCATGATACTACAGTTCTAACAGAAACATGGCTGAAACCTGAAATTACCAACACCGAAATTCTTTTTCCAGAATACAATATACAGAGACGTGACAGGAAAAATAAGTGTGGAGGTAGTGTAACCTTACTGTATAATCAAAACTTAAAGTAAAACTCATGGAACCAAGCCTGCCTGAATTCAACAATACTGAAATACTATTTAGTAAACTTGAAACAATCCATAACAAATTTCTAATCATGCAAGCTACATATGTTCCTCCTGGCAAGAATCCAAATACAATTGAAGATCTCATAACACTAGATAAGACTAACATTCCCACAGGAAACCGTTAGAATGGGTGACTTCAATACCATATTCTTATAACTTAGACAAGCCCACTAACTATATTAACCAGCACGGATTCACCCAGGTCATACAATCCTTGAGTAGAGCAGACAAAGTAACCAAAAGGTAATCTATTCTAGACTGGATTCTAACTAACAAACCTATTCAAGCCTACCAATCAGGCTGTCTTCCAGATAATATTAGCAATTATCTCCCTACATTCTTAGTCAGGCACCATCCCCTCAGAAATTCGACCTACCATCTAATTTGCAACAAAAGCCACTTCAATGCCCAAACCTTTAACTCCATCTTACAAAACTGTGATTGGACACCTCTAAAAACACTATCCTTAGACACTGCATTACACTTCCTCAGTACTGCCTTCCTCAGCATACTAAACATGTTCGCCCCATGCCATAGGTCTAGAGTAAAATCTAACTTCAGTCCTTGGCTAAATTTACTCAAACTGCGAGATAAAGCCTGGACAGTATGGCACACTAGCAAAAATCAAGCTAACTTAGAATGCTTTAGACAACTTAGAAATAAAGCCAAAGTCCAGGCCAAACTAGACAAAGGGACATGCTATACTGTTATACAGAAAAGTATCACAATAATCCTAAAAAATTATGGTCTGCCATAAATAATCAACTAGAACTAGACCAGTCTTCTCCGCCCTCCCAATCATCCACTAGCAATGACAGCATAGCAGCACACTTTAACTCTTTCTTCACAAATATCATACACTCACTAAAATCCACTGTAATATTCTCCCTGCAATCCCAACTATACCCATAGATACTACAGTAAAACCTTACACCATAAAAATGTTACTCATTAAACTAAAGCCCACATCCCTGGCAGCCAACAATCTCGCCTCAGAATTCCTTCAAATCACAGCAGACACCATCTCCTATCCTGTGTCTATTCTCAGTAACTGATCTATCACTGAACAATACATACTGTACCTGAAATCTGGAAAATATCCTATATAATTCCCCTACCCAAAGGTGGCAGCTGTACTGAGTTCTCCAACTACAGACCCATAGCAATTTTATCCGCCTATCCAAAATCTTAGAAAAATGTATTCGTATGCATCTCTTACTCATTGCATCCGAGTGACGCCTCCAGGTGCATCTGCAATTAACTCCTACTGACGCCTCTAGGCGTCAACTATTGCTTGTTCATATTTGCATCAATAATTCCAAAATCATGCTATATACAAGGTTATAAAAGATTTCATCTTAAAGCTTGCACAGTAGCAAACTCAACTGCATTAATATTTGACCTCTGCCTAGTACAGCAAAATAGATATTAACTGTTGTTTTATTATATTAATTTATATAGACATAATTTTTCACATTTTTCTAAATATCTCAACAACCAAGCAACACAGACAGAACTCCTTATCCTCATATAAAAGCTCTCAGCTAGATGAATAAAGCGCTGCTGACATTATGTGTGTAACTTGAGTGGTTGCTGAGATATTGTAAGTTGTTTACAAAATATTACAAACTTAATAGTTACTGTGTTTACTGTGACTTATAAAATTCATTTTAAGACCTATAATCTAAAGAATACTACCACTATAAAAATAGTTTGTGCTGAAGAGTTTGCCATTTATACTTCTTTCATAATCCTTATGGTTCCAGAGATATGAGCATTTGTGTGAAACAAGAGGACATAATTTGATTCTGTCAAAAGGCTTACGTTCCATCCATTGGAAGTTACAGTGCCAACTTCCTGAGCTCCATTGGAGTGAATGAGTTACTACCTCTTATTGAATAGTCTCCATACTAGCACCCAGCATGATTTCCACCCTAATCATAGCACCACAACAGCCCTTCTCAGCTTTACCAATACCAACAATTTACACAGAAATTAAGGGAATCTTGTTTCCTCTGTCTTCTTCGACCTATCCAAACCTTTTGATGCTGTTTCTCATCAGAAGTTACTGAGTGAACTCTCTGCTCTAAAACTCAGTCTTTCTTCACTCACATGGTTCCACAGTTAGTTAGTTAACTAATAGCAGGCTGTCAAGTGGTAACAAGACTTCTCTTCCTTGTTACCTGTTAGCATGGGGGTTCCCCAAGGTTCAATTCTAGGTCCCCTACTATTCTCTATCTTTGCTAATAGGCTCCATACAGCTACGTCTCTTGCTTTTATTATTCAATATGCTGATGTCTCTACTGACAAAAAGGACTCAAAGCAAGGAAGCAACAATCATTCCTAGCTCTTGAAGCCTGGTTATCAGACTTTCAGCTAATTCTGAGTCTATCCAAATCAAAACTAATGTTATTTCATGTCATCATACCATGTCCCTGCAACAGCATTCCAAATACATTCTTCCAATAATACCATAATATCCACCGTAGATCAAACAAAATTATTAGGAGTGCTAGTACACAACAAATTGAGATTTTATATTCGTCTTTCCGAATCTATCAAAAAGACACACACACACACACACACACACACACACACACACACACACACACACACACACACACACACACACACACACACACACACACCTTCTAGCAGCTCCAAAGAATAGGGGAAATTCCCTAATACCCTGGCCAAAGTTTCTCTAGTAGTATAAATACCACCTTGGCTCTCCCCTGAAAACAGGCTACTAGCATTGTGGGACTAACCTGGTCAACAAAGAATAAATAAATAAAAAAAATCCTCCTTGCCCATCCAGGAAGTGGCAGATATGGTTTCAGTCATCTGATTATAACCATGTAAACAAAGGCTTGTGGAACATTGATAATGGCCAAGATCAGAGACATGAGCTTTACTATCACTTGTCAGTGATTGTAAACCTCATTAGTGTGCATGAGTGGATGCATGCATACACAGAGGCAATTAATAGAAGACATATGGATGCTCAGGTTCTCACCAGTGGGTGGGTTAGAACCTCTTCTAGAATTGCTCAGCTTTCTGTGTTGATAAGGGTTTCCTTGTAGGCCTGTAAACACACTGAGGGAATGGCAGTGTGATTCATGGCTGCTCATAATGTCTGAGGGTTATTTAATATCATACTTTTGTGGACCTTGGGACTGCCTATCAGGAAGCTCTATGACCTGAAATTGTCAAGTTATTTGACTGATGGTCTGTAGAAGACCAGGTTGAAGCAATTCCCATGCTTACCAGTATAGTAACTCCTCTTGGTTCATTTTTGCTCAAGTCAGTGAATTGATAGGGAATGAATGAATGCAACTCATGAGAAGAAGGCTCTTGGTAAGGGGGTGCACAAGTGAAAAAGTATATTCAAATAACAAACCAGTAAATGGAATGACTAAGGAAGACAACCGACTCACTGAAGAACAGTGAACTCTCTCTCTTGGGCTTACATTCCTTCTTTACTACAAGAGAGAGATACATTGCTATGCTATGATATTGAGGGTCTTTCCACCCTTAGAAGGTCTGTAACATCCCATCATAACACTTACTCTGGAGGGTATTAACTATCTATTAAATCGTTTTACATTTACTTTTGATTTGCATTTTTTTAATTTGTATATACTTTTTATATTTTTGATGTAAAATGTTTCATCTGCCTATGTTTCAAACTTGCTGTAGTGTAGTAATTGTTGGAGGAAATATTTTACATCAAAAACATAAGGTGTGAATGTATTTAATGTCCACACACACACACACACACACACACACACACACACACACACACACACACACACACACACACACATACACATATGTATCCAGCAATAAAGGCAACTTTCTTGAATGAACACAATTCAGAAGCTTTGTGGTAATCGAATGAAAACTGAATCGTACAGTATATGGCATTCCAATCCCCCCTCTTCCTCATTCTTCTCAGCTGCCCCTAATTTTGGTTGTTCCTTGTAAATGATTTTCTAGTAAATCTGTGAGGATTACCAACAGTCAATGAAGCTAGATATTGTGACAAAGAAACAAAATAATGCCACCGAGGATCCAAACTGGTTTAAAACCATTAGATTCAAACCCATTTGGATCCTTGATGACGTTATTTTATTTGTTTTTTGGTTATTTTTATAATGCTGCATCACTTTTCATTTAAGTCAGACACATACCTCTCAACCTGTTAGCACAAGAAATTTGGGAAAAGGCAAAATTAATGGGGGGGGGGTCAAAGGCCCAAAATTGGGGGCAGATTTTAAATCTTGCTCTTATAAACTTCGAAAGTTGCTAGAATAATAGGTTTTGCATCTGCATGCATTTTCTGAATGATATGAAGTCTGAAACCTAAATATCTGTCTTTATTTAGTGACTTCAATCCCCAGTGATTTACCAGAAAACCACAAATTTTATAAGGAACAGACCAAAAATGTGAGGTGAAAATTTGGTCAGCTGAGTTATGGTCAGACACTGGAGTTAAACTTCTAATGGGAGTGACCACATTAAAAGTGTCAGGGAGTTTAGCTTTGAGGTAGTGGTGGAGCATTTGTCAGTGTCTTTTTGTGTGTGTGTGGCACTGTGTACATGTCTGCAATGGTAAGATGGGTCCTGAGTGAGTATGTGTGTGCCTGTCAGTGTGTTTTGTTTGTCAGTGTGTGTGTCTGTCTGCATGACTGGCTACAGGTATAAAGTGAAAATAATAAATACATTTTTTCCAGGTAAATTGTGAGCTGTATAGTGCTCTGTATGGTGTATAAACTAGAGCAGCTGCTTACATTTGGTTTTCTTTTTTTTTCATAACTATAGAATTGAGGGGTGTACTGCTCCATGCAGGAGTATAAACTGCACAGTTTAAAACAAAAAAAGAGTATTTTGTTTGTTTTTATTTTTTATTCATATTTAAAATAATGTGAAAATGAAGGTCAGGGGAAGAGCTCAAAACTGGAAGGGAAGCAGAGCAGACCTTTTAAGGTTCTTTGGATTTTCCAATGAAGATCTGAAGCAGGTGTAAGGGAGTGTGTATCTGTCTGGCTACCTGGTTGGTGTGCCAGTATGTAGGAAGCAGAGCTGACCTTTTGGGGTGTTTCGGGTCTTCCAATGAAGAGCTGAGACAGGTATAAGGGAGAGTATGTAGGAAGCAGAGCTGCCCTTGTTTTGCTCTTCTATTGAAGAACTGGGGCATGATAATGGGGGTATGTATCTGACCACCTGGTTGGTGTGCCATTAGAAGAAGAGGATTTTTTTTTTTTGCTCTTGACATGAAGAGCTGGGCAGGGCACATGGATTGTGTAGTATACTGGAGAAAGCCAGGTGGGTTCCTGACATTTTTCAGAAGTCTCAGCCATCTTGGGAGAAGGGAAGCAGTATAAGCTTGCTGCTGAAGTAGCATGAAGGAATGCTTTTTTAGTCTAAGTTATATAACAGTCATCTGGGATGCTGCAAATGCATGCCTGCACCGCTGCATCAGTAGGCAGCGATTGCAGAGCCTGTACATCTGCTACCTTCTGAGAGGGGATGAAGGGACACTCCTTGCCAGCAATGTGATGCTGCACCATCATTTTCAATCTGCTCACAAGCCCTGGGGTGGCTAAGGAGGGTCTGGTAGACCCTCAGAGCTAGAAGAGGAGCTAATGGCATCTGATAGACAGCTGTGGGGAGGGGAGTAAAACAAAACAAAAGAAAACAAACAGAACAAGAACTAAGCATTTTAGCTGATGCTGGAAATGAAATGTACCTGTTGCAATGACCTTCCCTCGGCCAGAATAATATGGGTGCTTCTGCATTACTTTCATAAGATTAGCATGTTTCATGTCTGCTTCTTTGTTCCTTTATTTTTACTTCCCCTGTAGTTAGTGTCTGTCTTAATTTAAAGTGGTTTTAAGAGAATGGAGGATGAAAAGAGAGAGAACACTTCTAGTTTGTGTCTGTTTCTTCTCTTATCACCCACTTCAGCATGACAGAAGGTGCTAGTGTCAGTGATTCTGTAAATGTTGTCATGTGTTATGGAGTGGAAGCTTCTGGTCTCTGCCCACACATCACATTTTCACAGCAGAACAAACGTCTGTGTGATATGAGGTACAGCTAAGTTTGCTCTTAAGGCATTCAGTGATACATTTTTCTTTCTTTATCAGAACATCAGCAGAGATGACTGTACCTTCAATAGAGTATTTGTTTTATATACAGATGAAGCTTTTTGCTTTGGCTTCCTTCAGTGTTTGTGTAACATGCACTGTATCTGTACCATTTCAGATCTTTCATCTTTGAACTCTGTTCTGCTTAGCCATTTTGTCCATCATATCGGTTTTGGAGGCTTTGAGGCACATTATTTTAGATGGGGGGAAAGCATGTATATAAGTCTCAAGTGTGTGTGTGTGTGTGTGTGTGTGTGTGTGTGTGTGTGTGTGTGTGTGTGTGTGTCTGAAAATGTGAAAAAATACCTAAACAGACTGACAAACCCATTTGCACACATAGATAATCAAACACATCTATGCTAGGTGGTGTATAGATGGAGATGGTGGGGATGTTTTTTATACTGATGTTTATTTCTGACAGAACGCGCTGCTGAAGTTTTGTATCTAAACTACTGTAGAAGTGTATAACTTGCAAAAAAAGACTTTTATTATCAATTAATTACGATGAAGCTTTAGCTTTTTTTTTTTTTTTGCACAGCTAACCTGTATGTTGATAATGCACATAAAAATAATTACCAACTTTTCTGGGTACAAAAAAATAATCTTGTTTCTCTCACACTCCACTAGATGTGCCATACAGAAAGGAATACTGTTCCCTCAATGCGAATTCAACCTTCCTCTTATATCAGCAGCCTCCACTAAAAACTCCACCAGTATGCAAACACTAGAAAACAAAATATGTACGTCTAGCACATACTCCCCAAGAAAGGAAGTCAAACTGACTCCCAGTAAATACTAAGAACAGACCCTCTGCTAGGCTCACAACTATTCAAAGCCTTACATGATCATACTGTCCCACATTAACCTCAAAACTAATAAAGACATACCCACACAAGCAATCTAATAAGCCACCCCCACATTTAGCCTAATAAGTCATACCCTCACATACAACCAAGTAAGCCACACACCCCACATACAACCAAGTAAGCCATATCCCCACATACAACCAAATAAACCATATCCACATATACAACCTAATAAGCCATACCCCCACATACAACCAAATAAACCATATCCACATATACAACCCAATAAGCCATACCCCCACATACAACCAAATAAGCCATACCCACGCATACAGCCAAATAAGCCATACCCCCACATACAACCAAATAAGCCATACC
Source organism: Protopterus annectens (assembly GCF_019279795.1). NCBI lineage: Eukaryota > Metazoa > Chordata > Ceratodontiformes > Protopteridae > Protopterus > Protopterus annectens. Next base: position 1,634,742,611 of record NC_056732.1, read on the forward strand.
CACGCATACAGCCAAATAAGCCATACCCACACATACAACCTAATAAGCCATACCCCGACATACAAACAAATAAGTCATACCCCCACATACAACCTGAGAAACCTGAGCCACTCAGGCCGTAAAACACAAATCCCTCATTCCAAGCTGCATATCTATGACCATGCATTCTCAGTTCAGGAGTTCAAACTGTGGGTGTCTCTCCCACCTAAAATTAAAGATTCATTCTCTTATCCCATGTCCCATTCTCTACTAAAATCAAATTTAGTTAATCAAGTAGAATTTAGCTGTTACCCCTCAGGTCACATCACTTAAGTTTGCTTTAACTCTTCCCCATTCTAAATGAACCATTAATACCCTTTGCTCCTTCTAACATCTCCAATTTATTCCACTCTAATGTTTCAAATGTTTTCAAACTGCTGTACATTTTGTAAATTAATATACTGGATAGTATGTATCCAAAGCACTGCTTTGCCATTGTACTGCTTTACTGTCACTTATGTTTTATTTTACTTTTGTCTATTTGTATGTCTGGTCGATTTTTGTTTCTGGTGAGGCTAATTGGTCAAAACTGGTAAGTGGTCTATCCAGATAAACAAATTCAAATAAATATATAAATAAATAATTACATGACTGCTGACAGCTTCTGCAGCAGAGAGGCCCTCCCGCTCCACTGCCAGGTGTGTGGCTCAGCACAGTTATAAGACACTTGATATTTTCAGCCCCTTATTGGGCATTTATCCAGACCTGACTTAGACAAGAGCTGAGGAGATGTCATCTGCTGCACACAAAGGAAGACATTCTGAGTATGTTATGGTGCAGCTCCCTCCCCTGTGTGTTGTGAAATCATTGTAGGCTGGCAGGGCAATGAGGCTTGGCAAGAGAAGTGCCTGCACCCAGGGCCCTAGGCAGACAATCTTCCCAGGCTGCCTGCATTCCCAGCCTGGAAATCTGCTCATGATCTGGCTTCCACCAAGACTAGAGAAATCTGCCTACCTTCTACACTAAAACCTCACTTCCCAGAATAAGCACTCCCATCCTTTCTTTATGTTGTTGTCAAGTGACCAAGCTACTACTCAAACTCAGATCACATGGGCAGCAGTCAGGGCTTTATCCTTTTAAGCTACTAGTGACACTGTCCCCATAATGTTTAAGGCATGAAATTATATGTGTTTCCCCTTCTATAAAATTATGGTTGATTTTTTTTTGCTTAGTTGTTTTTATATGGAAACATTAGAATATATCAACAAATTTTGAGGAGGAACAGAACAGTAAGTCTTCATCATAGATCCTAAATGAAGAAGATTAAAATGATTTCAAACATTGATTCAGATGTGGTGCTCATGCCATAATTTTCTTTAGATGTACATTTGATATCACACATTGGTTAGAAGAAACAGGCATTGTCAGTTTTTTGATTCCCATGTTTCATTGAAGACTGCCTATTGAATTCAATGAGATCACACAATTTTGGGGGCGAGGAAGTCTCTCCTTATTTCCAAGGCTGTGTATCATACATTTAGCATATTTAGGGCCACGGGGATATGTTTGCTGTTTTGTAACTCATGCTGTTTTGTTTTGTTGTTGTTAAAGTTAACGTTTTCTGTTACTGATGCAATCACAGGTAGATTGTTCTCCAACTATTGATCCAATTTGCTAAGGTAAAAGACAATGGAGGTTGTGTAGTTATCAGAAATAAGTAATTCAAGGTATATAAATGATAATTTACTCCACAGATGACCTACAGTATTACCTGTTTGAGGTCTTACCTCCTTATTCATTGTTAATACTTGAAAGATTAAATCTTGAGCCATGACAGCCTTACATATTCTTTTAACAAATCTTCTGGGAAGGCTGTAGATTTATTTGGGTTGGTAGTAAGAATGAGACAGTTATTTAACAACATTTTGATCTTAACAAAATTCTGTTTTTGTTCTCATCCTTTAATATCTTCTGAGAGTTTGTTTTACAGTACTCATTACGGCTTCATAAAATCGTCATGGAGTTATAGACAAGTACTTGGCTAACTTGGGCCATTTCAGGCCTAGTCAGTTTCCCTTTCAAAGTGAGAATCAAACCCTGAACCTTGTTACAGTGAGGTAAACACCTAAACCATTATACCAACCCCAACCCGCAATTATTAATAAAAGTTGATAAGGGGAAAGTGGACTTACTTCTTTGTCTTCTTCCTTTTCCAGGATAAAATGGATTGGTATACATGGCTTTGACATCTATAGTACAAGTAGTTGAAGAAACATGTCCTCCATTTTGTGGCATAAATAATTACATTGTTCAGTGTCTGTATTTTTTCAGAGCCAGTGGCACCAGTTAGCCAAGGTTAATGACACGTTTCAAAAGACATGAGAGTAACCAAATGTTGTGTGATTGACACTAAATTTCCCCTTAATAAAATCATCTTGAGCTCTGTGGAGGAGTTTTGGTATTAAAGATATGAGTTTATTTGATAATATTTTAACATATGCCTTTAGTATTAACAGAGACTAAAGGGATAAGTCAAAAGTACAAGGATATCAGTTTTATTTGAATTTGGTAGTACTGTGCTTTTTTACTGACTGAAGGAAATTGTGTTTGATCATTTGTGTGTATATCTTGAAAATAAATAATTAAATCAGGTGATTCTTGAAGTACATATGTAATTGTGTAGCTAGGCCATCAGAATCTGAAGCTATTTCCTTGGTAGTTATTTTTAGCTAATACATCTGCTTCTTTTGTAGATATTTTAGTAAAATGAATGTTCTGTAAGCATGGCTTTATATTAATGGCGGTGAGTGGAGTCGAGATGAAATAATAGAATCATTTTTTTAAAAAAGTCAGTTATTGATTTATCTCTGTAGATACAATTTCACACTGTCTTATTTATTAATTCTTGAATAAATTTGTGTTCCTTGTGTCCTAAAAATCGTATGTGTTCCAGGCATTTCTCCTTTCTCCTCTGCATGTATAGTATTTATTTCTTGATTTAAGTAATTTTGTGTAGCCTTAAAGAGCAATTAATTTAAAATCATTTTCTTGTACTGATTAAGAAAATCTTTATTTTTAAATGTCACCTTATTATGCTTGCTACACAGGTCATCACCAACAGTTTCTTATTCTTTTGTATTCAGTGTTTGTTTGATTATGCCAGCTGTTAGTCTGCGTACTATTTGCAATCATAATTTTACACTTTCCTGTGTTGGCTGGAGTGGCATAGTTTCATAAGGGCTAGACAGCCGTGAAGCAAATTAAATTGTTTTTAACAAAATGCATACTATCGAAATCATTCCAAATGGTTCAGTCATTTCTCTATATAGGGCATCTGAAGTATTTTTCCATATATAGTGTTTTCATGCAGAGAAATGATGTAATCAGATATAAGAGAAGACAGTGCCATATGAATGCTGTGGTAAGAGGGCACATGCTCTGGGCACCAGCATGTAAGCATACATGAGCCTTAATAAAATCAGTGCAATAGTTTATAAGCTATAAAGTCAGTGTGATGGTTGTCAAACTGTCATTAAGTGACAGTGATTGCCCTCACTTATAGACAGCAAGGGAATTTGGTGCCCTGGGCAGTACACTCCCCCAATTGTCTATAAGTAATCAACATCATGCCCACTTATTGACAGTTTGTAACTGTCAGAAGGACAAGCTGTCATTAAGTGGTCATGATGTTAATTACTTAGAGACAGTGGGAAGGAGAAGCCAAGTGTGTGTGTGTAGCCCACAAAAACAAACTCCCTTGCTATGACACCAAAAGAAAGCATTGTATCAGTTCACGTTTTGAACTCTGCTTCTCTGAAGTAAAGAATAATATGGTGCATGTCTGTCCTTGCATCAATATAACCAAGTTCTTTCATATATTTTTGTATTACTTTATTTTTTACTTAAAATGGGATATATTTATCTATTAAAAGTTTAATTGTAAAGTTAATGTTACCGGCTAAAACAGGTGGCTAGTTGATGCTGGCTTAACTCCACCATGTGTATGAATAGGTTTCTAGCAAAAGGAACGTTACCGCTATCAGGAGTGTAGAAATTCTCAAGTTCAGTTGTTTGTACATCTGTGTTTCAGAACACAGGCAATCATCAGAAGATTTTGTATGTTTTTGTTGGCTCCACAGCATTTGTATCTTCTACCTGCGTTATATCTTCAGTCATTTAAGAAGCAGCACTTTATTTTTATAAAAATATTCGGTCATCCTCTCTCATCGAATTTGTACAGTTGATTGACACATTGATTCTCATTACATAAAAAAGAAGTCTGTTTTTCTAATTTTAAGTCTAGTTCTTGTAATGTAAAACCTGAAAAAACTACATTTTTGGAATGATGTGAACTACAGTATTTAAATTGGGCTGTTAACAGCTAGTCAAATCTCAAGTGCTTAAAGAGAAGATGCTCAAACTCAGAGACATGATTGTGCTGTAGCCCATGTTCCTAACTGCTTGTCTTTGTATTTGAGTTTGAGTTCAGCCAAAGAGCTGGTACACACTAAAAGCTCACCTCCTAGGGAATGAAGTATCGAAGTGCTCGAGGGCATTATACTTCGGGAAGGGAAATGGGAGGTGGACTTTAGATTTAGGGAGGTGTGGAAGATTTTAGATTTTGGGAGCAATCAAGAGTTTAGGTAGGGGAGGGGTATTTTTGGGTTTAGGGAGTGATTGGAAGGTAGCAGAAGGTTGGGGAGGGTGGTTTTAGGTTTAGGGAATGATTGGAAGATTAGGGTTAGGGGAGGGGATTTTAGGTATAGGGAGCAATCAGAAGGTTAAGAGTAGGGGAGGAGAGTGGAATTTCAACAGACATTACTAACGTTAGACCTATAGCAGTCTTATCACCGCTTGCCAAAACACTTGAAAAATGTATTCAAAAACAATTGCTTTATTATCTCCTGCAGGAAGAACTCCTATCCCCTACACAACATGGCTTCCATCCTTCCCATACTAGTCTCTTCCTTTTTTCTAGACTTCGGTAAAGCCTTCGACACAGTTTGTCACAGCAAACTTCTACTTCATATGTCCTCACTAGGTCTCTGTCAGCCCAACCTTCTGGGGTTCAAAAGCTACCAGACCAATAGGTATCAGTCAGTAAAATGATACTCTACGCCCTCCTTACCTTCCAGTGAACACAGGTGTACCACAAGGCTCGATCCTTGCTCCCCTCTTTAACATTTTCACCAACACTGTCTGTACTTCCACATAACAGGCCACCGTAATACAGTACGCAGATGATTCCACTCTCATTTGCTCATCTGACAACATGGAACACCTCCAAAAAATGAATCAGGAAGCTCTAGCAGCCAGTGAAACATAGCTTCATATCTCACAACTCATGTTCAACCCAAAAAAGACCAAACTACTACTTTTTTTTCCGTAAATCCCTCTCTCATGAAAAAACAAAATTTTAAGCCCTCTGTCTTAATAATACAACCATTGAAGTCACTTCTCATAGCAAACTGTTGGAGGTGATAGTGAATGATAATCTTATATTCGACTTGCATATACAAAACTGCGTAAGAAAAATTCATCAAAAACTGGGGATGCTTTACAGAGCCAAAAGCTTTCTTACTGATGCACCTAAAACTACACGTGCCACTACTTATCTCCTCTCCGCTCTTCTTTATGGTGCTCCCAACTTCCAGGCTTCACAAAAATTTAAACTTGAACAATGATATAATAAGGTTGTTAAATGTGCAGCAAATACCGCTTTCAGAACCCACCACTGTATATCATTAAAAAGCCTAAAATAGTTAGAACTGCCACATCAACTAACATATACACAACTTCATACCACCTACAAAGTTATCCAGCATCCGTCTGCCTATCCAACACTGAAAAACATTCTACACTACTATGTCCCAGTCAATCATTGCATTCCAGTCACCAAAAACTCCTGCCTGTCTACAAACCTAGAAAATGTGCTAGGTATTGTCTATATGTGTACAAAGTTGTTAAGGTCTAGAATTCCTAGCCTGTATCCATCAGGTCTATACCCACCCTCCCATCTTTCCAAGCAACTCAGAAAGACTTTTCAGTTAAAATCCTGGCTATGTTCTTGCTCAAAACCAGGATAACCTGTATCCCTAAATGCGAACAAGTTCCTTTTCATTCCTTATACCTCCTTGCACTCCCTTCCTCACTTAATTCCTTACTGGTATCAAATTCTCTTGGTCTTACTTTCTCTTTAAATATACCATAAGCCTGTTTTTATCTCACTTCATATTGCAATTCCTGGGTCCCTATTAAATTATTGAAAAGACTGCTCAGGGAACGGCATTTTTGGTGCTCTTACATCGAACTATTCATAGTGAGATCCTGATACAGGAGGATCGGGAAATTTCTCTTTCCTCACTGTAGTGCGATCTCGGAGTTGGTATATATAATTAGTGGGGGGTGGGCTGGGGGGTGCAGCCCCCCCACAAGAGTAGAATTCGATGAATGGCGTATTGTTGAAATGCCATTCATTCATGGGAGCTTTCGATAATTTAATATAGACCTGTGATTCCTATTTGCATTAGACTAACTTACCTTTAATTTCTTTATAAACTGTCTAAAATTTCTCTAAATACAGTAACTGTCAGCTAACCGGCACCTATGGGGATTGGTAGATGCTGGATAAGGGTAGTTTGTGGTTGATTGAGAGATTCTATTAAAAATAAACCTGACAAATACTGTACCCTATACTGTTCCATACCATACCATAAACACTGTATTGATTTGATTTTAATATTGAAATAGAGTAATTAAAAGCCGTGCTGGAATAATAATATTTTAAGCTTATATTTCTGCTAGAAAGTGTGGCATGTGGAATGATTTCCAGTGGCACACTGAGTGGATTGGCATTGAATGAATTGAATAGAGAGAGAGAGTGAATACATGTATGAAAGCAGAAGCGACTGTATGTGAGAGATCGGAGAGATGTATGAAAGCCGAAAAGAGTGTATGTGAGAGATCAGAGAGAGAAAGAATGAGTGAATGCATGTATGAAAGCTGAAGTCACTGTGTGTGTATGTGAGAGAGAATGTGCAATATGTTGCAAACTCGAGTGAGTATGGAGCGAGTGTTGACATTTTAGCGTTTTGACTTGTTTGGTTTGACTTATTCTTAGGTTGGGGAGAGAGGGAATTTATTTGTATCTTCCTTTTTAAAACTCTAAAACTCAAAATGTAAGGTGTGTTTCTGTGGGGGAAAAACAGAAAGTATAACATATGAATAACTGAATTGTTCATACTGTGTTGCATTTCTTCAGTTTTTTTCTGGTTGCTTGAGTTCCGGTTACTTGAAAGTTTAAATGATTGTCATATAGCTTGTATCGATTCTTAACCAACGTTTTTATGTTCTAATTTGTTGTAATTATTTAAACTGTGCAAATGTTTTTGTTTTGTTTTTGAAGACTGTAAAATTATTGTTCTTAAATGTTTTGTAAACATTTGGAGCTTTTCTCCCCGAGCATCCATTGAAGATGGGCTTCTTCCCAGCAATCAAATGCCAATAATTAAATAAATATATAAATAAATAAATTATGTTTAGGGAGTTATCCAGAGTTTAGGTTTAGGAACAGGTTGAGAGATATTAGGGTAAGGGTCAGGGTTTTGGGAGGTACAGTTAGCCTGTTGTAACCAGACTGGCATTGAGACAGTGGGAATTAGGGCACTTGCCAGTATGAGTGATTGGCAGCAGGGCAGAGTGTCACCAATTAATGGTATGCAATTAATTGGTGAAGGCCACATAAATCTCATGGTGCAAAAAAAAGTCACTTTTTCTGTGTAACTTGCATATTTCACATCTTTGCTGCTTCACTGTAGGAAAGAAAAACAATCATAGCTTTGTACATATTTTCAGATTTTATGTCTTTGCTGCATCTTTTTTGAGGGAAAATCAACAGTTGTAGGTTTTATATAAAGTACTTTGATTATAAATGGGACTAAAAGAAATGAAGTTATGTTTTTATGTTTTAAATTGTTATATGTACATGTTAAAATGAGTTAGGCAAGGTGTCTGTGTAGATTCTCAGAATCTATTGCAGTAACTAAATATGTCTAGATGACGAACTTGCTAGGTGGGATAGGGAAGAAACGGGTAACTGGGAACATTTTTGGGAGTAATCAATTGGCAGACTTTAAAAATTCCCTGCAGATTACTTTGTCAGAAATACTGGGTAAGCAAGTTGGTGTAGCTAAGGAAATGATTTGTTTTGAGCTGTGATACAGAATCAGAATTGCCTAGACATAGTAAGGCCTTGCTGAATTTTAATTCTGTTGCCTGCCAAAAAAGCAATTACTAGAAAATGGAAATCAAAGTCTAAACCAACCTTACTTGTAGTGGTGAATCTAATAACTGCAATAAAAGAATTGCAAGTGGGATCTTTAGAAAAGGGTAGGAGCAATTTACATAGAAAAATGGGAATTGTGGGAATGCTACATGTAGAATAAGAATAATGTTTTGGAGGAGGAATGAGGTATAAGAGAAGGCAAGGATTAAATGAGCTATTCTGTAGACGTCCAATATTTGTCAGCCTGGGAGGACATGGTCGACAGTCCACACTGCTTTATCAGGGATGATCTCCACCTGTCTCCTGTAGGCTTTTGGATATTGGCTAAAACATTATCCACCTCTATTCTGACTTTTTTTAGCTGATGCCAAGCATACAAACCTTCCAACATAACAAACGAAACTCAAGACACGCTGAAGGTGTTGCTGCTCAATGCTAAGAGTCTCAACAGGAAACTGCACTCCCTGGAAGCTCTCCTCACTCTGGAGAATACTGACATCTGTGCAGTTATAGAAACATGGTTTAAAACCACAGATAGCACTCCAGCTGTGCATGGCTATAATGCCCATTATGTGCTCTGTTCACTTACTGAACATGAGAGAATTAAAGTATGAGGTGTATCTAGCTACATAAAGGATAATCTCACCACAAGACTGGTCAAACAATGTGACATGCTAGAGCTACTCCATGTCCAACTATCTATGGGGAGAAAAAAAAACTACCAACATCTTGCTAGCTACAGATCTCCCTCCATGAACCAGGACACCCACACATCATACCTTGATTTACTTGAATCACTCACTATCCAGCCCAATACCATATTCATGTGTGATTTTAATTACCCCTCTATTGAATGAGAAGCATATACACCCACTATCACGCAGGCCCAAAACTTCCTAGACTTTGTAAATACAAATATCTGGAGCAGCTGGTCTGCAGTCCCACCAGGGGAAAAAATATCCAATTGCTGATACTCCCAAATATAGGAGACCCCCCCATGAGTGAGAGTGATGTCTTTACTGATGAGATCAGATCACAAAGCTGTCTCTCTGGAAATTAAGGTAAGACTAGACCTCCCAAACCACCCCAAGAACTTTTCTAAGTTCAACTACCCTCTCCATTAAGTGATGGCATAGCTAAATTCCCAGCCCCCCCAAATCCAGAAAACACAGTGTCCTATGCAGAACAGTACACTACAGCCCAGTATGGCCACATGACCACATAAACAACTGCATAGAAACAGTGGTACCAAATCAAGATAAGCTCAGGTCAAATAGCAAAAACAAACACCCTGGTGGACTCCTGGTCTTAACAGATTGTACAACAAAAGAAAGAATACCCTGTTCAGACATAGGAGGAAATGAGCACAATAGAGCAATAAATCCCTCATTAGTTTAAAAAGGCAGATCAGGGAACTAGTAAAGTCTCAGAAAGCTGACTTCAAGGTAAAAATATCCTTTAACACTAAGGATAACCATAAGACATTTCTCAGCTATGTCTGCAATCTTAAGGGCAGCACCCAACAATGTGCAGAATTAGTTATCAATGGCATCGCTTACACCCAGCTGGCTGACATAGCTAATCTGCTGGCTGAAAATTTAGCTCAAACTTAACTCCCCCATTCTCCCCCAAGTAATACCTTCCACCACTTCTACAGTAATTATCACTACAGAACAGTTAGCTACAGCAGTCTCCAAAGCTAAAAAAATGGCATCAATAAAGCCAGATGATATATCAGATCACCTCTTAAGTAATTTGAAGAGTGACCGATCAAGCCTAGTAGAATCGCTATTTAAGCATAGCCTCCAGACAGGCTTTGTTCCGACAGAGTTAAGAGCAGCTACAATCATACCTCTTCATAAGGGTGGACCGTCACCTGACCCTGGTAACTACATATTCATAAGCTTGATTAGTCTTGTTTGTAAAGCCATAGAAAGAATAATCATGCACTTGATAAGCAAAGACATAGGAAACCTCCAAACACTAGCCCTAACTCAATCCGGCGTCATTAATAGTAGATCATACCTGCTAAGCCTGGTGAACTTCCTTGAGACTTTCACAAAGGCCATGGATAAAGGTAAAACAGTGGATACCACCTACTTTTACCTGGCTAAGGCTTTTGACATAATACTCCACTCAGGTATTATAAATAAACTCACAGAACTGGGCATAATTCCTTATTTCATCAGATGACTAGCCACTTGGCTCAAGGAAAGGACATGTTATCAAAATGGTGATTCAAGTTCCATCAAGAGGCCAGTTACTAGTGGTGTGCCACAGGGCTCAGTGCTGGGACCACTCCTGTTTGGAATTTGCATTGCAGATGCCAAGGCAAATGTGGAGAGCCTCTGGATGACAAAGTCTGCAGACAATTACAAGCTGGAGGCATTAACTGAATCCCCCAGTGATGTAAATATACTTGAAGAAGATCCAAACAAGACAAATGATTGGTGTCAGAACCATGGCCTGAAACTAAATGCAAGAAATGCATTATTATACCCTTTGGCAAAACAAAAACCCTTGCTAACTACAGCATTAACAACACATCCCTAAAAGTAGACTCAGAGGTAAGAGATCTGGTTCCCAGGTAGATAGTAGCCTGAACATCGACCGTCATGTATCCATAGTGGTGAGGAAGTCCTTCTGTTTGGCCCAACTTATAAGTAAAGGTATGGCTTCCAGATCTAGGGCAACTATAGCCCCACACTTCAAAGCCCTCATTAGACCAATAATTGAGTACAACATACCTTTTTGCATGTACTTGACCAGACACCTTTAACAGCTGAAGTGACCTCAAATGTTCCTCACTAAGAAAATACAGGGTGTAAATACCATGTCATATGCAGACAGGCTGAAAGCCTTTTCCCTGTACTCTGTCTTCTGTAGACTGTTAAGGGGCGACCTCTACCTAACCCACAAGGCACTCACAAATCCATCCCTGATGGAGCTGCTGCATATCTGCAAGGCAAACATCATGAGAGTCACCCATTCCAGGGATATGAACTTAGTATGTCAAATAGATCATGCTGGAAAGACAGATATGTGTCCCAGAGATTGCCACTTCCTTGGAATAGGCATCCGTTTCACATAAAACAGAGTCCCTCTTCAAGGCCAGTCCCTAGCAGACATATACTAGGTAAATCAGGTTGTATTGGCTAGGCTTGTAAAGGCTGTTGAGCCATTAGCCTAGTAATCTCCCGTGAACCTATGGACCTATGTAATGTTAGATGGACAATGACTGTATAGAAGATCATATTTGATGTGTAATATTTGCAAATGAAAATGTGTCAATATGGTTTGTTTTCATTTATATAAATGTATGATTGCCTATGTCATAAGTAGTAATTCAATGAAGATGTTTCTTGAATAAAAAAAAGAAATGGTGAAAAAACTAGAGGTTTTTTTTTTAGTCTTTTTTATAAAAGAAATAGTTGAAAGTTGTACTATAGTCCATTTCTGGGGAGTTCCCTGTATACTGTCACAGAGTCTGAAGAGAATCTTCATTCTTTTTGGTAAACTGTGGTTACCTGTTAAGAGTCTTCCTTCTCTTGAAACGGAAAGGAAGATCAGTAAATTATTTTTTCGTGGAAGCTTTTAGATTTTTACAGTAGACGTTTCTCTGCCAGTAGAACTTATGGTTATAATATTATCGGTGATTTCATTCTGTAGAACTTATGGTTATAATATTATCAGTGATTTCATTCTGTAGAACTTATGGTTATAATATTATCAGTGATTTCATTCTGTAGAACTTATGGTTATAATATTATCAGTGATTTCATTCTGTAGAACTTATGGTTATAATATTATCAGTGATTTCATTCTGTAGAACTTATGGTTATAATATCAGTGATTTCATTCTGTAGAACTTATGGTTATAATATTATTGGTGATTTCATTCTGTAGAACTTATGGTTATAATATTATCGGTGATTTCATTCTGTAGAACTTATGGTTATAATATTATCAGTGATTTCATTCTGTAGAACTTATGGTTATAATATTATCAGTGATTTCATTCTGTAGAACTTATGGTTATAATATCAGTGATTTCATTCTGTAGAACTTATGGTTATAATATTATCAGTGATTTCATTCTGTACTATAGAGATTTGATTTTCCACAACTTGTTTATGCTTATTTGAAAAATACATTAGAAGTTTCTGATGTATGGAATTCTGTATTATTTGCATTTATGGTATAGTTGAATATGTCAGGAAGTCTTAAGATATGTTTAATCCTCTCCTGGGTACCGCTTTTTTATGTCACTAGAAGATTATCTTTATTTTAAGACAGTTTTAGAATAATCAGGTAGAAGTTTGAATGCACATGTAAGTAATTTGATTGTATTCTGTGTCAGCATGAAATCCAATATGATTTTTTTTGTTGTCTAATAATTTAGGTGTTATGTGTCTTGGTTTGTGTTTATTATCTAAAATATATATCTGGAGCATTTCTCCCCGGGCCTCCGCTGAAAACAGGCTCTGTGGAACCTAGTCGGACATTCCCGGTCAACAAATGTTAAATAAAAAATAAATAAAATAAAATATGTTTTAAAATAGTATTAAATTCAGACTTGAGGCAAATTATATTTTATTTGTTTTTCATTGCTTCTTTTAAACATACTTCCTGATAATTTTCATACTTTTGTAATGTTTATGTTCAATTCAGAAGTGATTTCAAAATGCTTTAGAAGTGAAGTGTTATTTTCTTGTGTGAGTTAAACATTTATATTTCTGGAAGTTTCAAGCAAGATTATTTTAGGGCAATTCAAATCTCAGGAACAGAATGTTAAAGTACAGCTAAAAAGATTAATAAAAATTGTACAACAGGAATTCAAAATAGTCGTATATCTTGGTTCCTGTAAGTTCCAGGTGTAATAGTTTAAATAGATAGAATGAGTGCCTAGTTGACAAAGGATGTAATTACATAGTATATAATAATATTCTTCCTTTAATAACGATGAAGTCCAATTCAGTTGGGGCAGGAAGAAGCTGTTTGTTTGTTTGTCTTTTCAGCTTTTCACGGTTAGGGGTCGCCAGAGCAGAACTCCGGTCCGTTAATGATTGGCAGTCTATTTTTTTTTATGGTGCCGAGTTGCCAGCCCGACGCCCAACCTTCAGCAAAGGCATGCCCATTCACGCATGTCTTTCAGAGGCCACTCGACCACGGGGAGGACATGCAGACTTCACACAGAAGGCACTCCAGCCGAGAATCGAACAGGAGAACCTCTTGCTGTGAGGCAACAATGCTACCGCTGTACCACGGCAGGAAACTGTATGAATTCTAATTGCATTGTTTAGTAATGCTCTTATTTTCCTGTTTTGCTAAGGCAGTCCTAGCTTCTTTTGTTAGAAAGTTGCAGAGATTCTAGGCTGCTTTGATGTAAAAGATGATTGTTTTTACATTCTTTCACAGTAAGATGCATAACAAAAAGATTAGGTGCAGTCACAGTTCAAGGTATTAAAAAGTAAGAAATTATTATACTCTAGTCAGGAGATTAATTTTTGCAGTACATTTATGAGAAACATTTTTTTAGACATGCAACTGAGTATGATCTTAGAATTATTTATATTTACTTATTCCAGTTTTTGTCTGAGAAAGTTGGCAACCAATACTCCTTTACAGAGGAGGTTAGGGGAGGAAAGCTCTGACACACAGAATAACATGCACACATTTAAGAGTAGAATACAGAATGATAGATAATGCAAATCAGAGGAGACCATACCTGTGCATGTTACTACACAGCTGTGCATATGCTATAAGGGTAAAAGTACTTGTATACATAGTACAAAAGATATACTTTGAGGTGAAACATCTGAATACATGTTACTGCAACAACAGATAGAAACAATAATGAAATAAATATGTGAAATAATTCAATTGGTGACTGCCATGCACAGGAAAAGGAATGTAATGTTTGTGTTTCTTAATTAATAAGACTGTGTTGGTAATGTCTTTTGGCTTTTCCTGGTTAGGGATCGCCACAGTGGAACTCCGGTCTGCTAATGATTGGCAGTGGAGTTTTATGGTTTCGAGTTGCCAGCCCGACACCCAACCTTCAAAGAAGGCACACCCATTCACGCATGCACCTACCTGCATGTCTTTAAATGTCACTTGGCCATGGGGAGGATATGCAGGCTCCACACAGAAGGCGCTCCAATCGAGAATCGAACAGGAGAACCTCTTGCTGTGAGGCGCCAACGCTAACGGCTGCACTACCGCAGCCTAATTAATAAGACTGTGTTAATACTAAATAATACACTTTTGACCTGACAAGTTAAGCTGTAGGAAAACAATGTTTTAAATCAAATTCTCGCTGTACAGATATACATACAGTTTAAAAAGGGTAACTAGTTGTGTAGGTACAGACTAATAACTGATAGGCATCAGATAACTTAAGAGAAGGTGCATGAGAAAGTAATGCAGAAAATGAAGTACATCTGAGCTAGGGTTGGGAAAATACAAAGAGGAACTTAAAGTAAGAGGAAACATAAGCTGGGTAAAGATTCCAAAGAAAGAAGAGCAAATTAATATAGGTTGTGAGTTGAAGTGAAGGAAGTAAATACAAGCAGAGGTGTCAACAAGATTAATGATTAAGGATTGGTAGGGTCTGTTTATTTATATTTTAATTATATAATTTATCACATCTAGGCTTGGCTCTAAGCATCAAAAGCTATTTTCACCATACTTAGTTGGCTGTGATCTTGGTAAAGCTGCAGACTGATGAGAAAGAATAAGTGTCAGGACCTAAACAAGGCCAACACATAGGTATAAAGGAAAACACTTAGATATGGATGAAACCTAAGGGAACCACAAGATGAAGCAGGCAGACACAAATTTTAAGTGTTCTGTAGAACTTATGGTTATAATATTATTAGTGATTTCATTCTGTAGAACTTATGGTTATAATATTATCAGTGATTTTGTTCTGTACTATAGAGATTTGATTTTCCACAACTTGTTTATGCTTATTTGAAAAATATATTAGAAGTTTCTGATGTTTGGAATTCTGTAGTATTTGCATTTATGGTATAGTTGAATATGTCAGGAAGTCTTAAGATATGTTTAATCCTCTCCTGGGTACCGCTTTTTTATGTCACTAGAAGATTATCTTTATTTTAAGACAGTTTTAGAATAATCAGGTAGAAGAATGCACATGTAAGTAATTTGATTGTATTCTGTGTCAGCATGAAATCCAATATGATTTTTTTTTGTTCATAGGTTCATAGGTTCATACTAGGCTATCTGCCCTGGGGCAATTATAAGCCTAGCCCGATTCTGTATGGCTTACGCCACCCCTTGATTTGAGTATACTGTGCCCTTTTTAAGGTTTAGTTTACTGTGCCTCTGTCTAATAGTGACATGGGAGTAATCCCTGGGACAAACCTATGATCCCCCATCCACTTATCGAGATTCTTCTTGAAGAGATTCAGTGAGGTGCTCTGCCTCACATGAACTGGAATTCTATTCCAGAGTGAAGGGAGCCTCTGGGTTATGAACCTGTCCCTCCAGCAAGTTCCATTTATTTCTGTGCTGAGGTTCAAGTCCCTCGAGCGTGTGGCTCTAAGGGATTTAGATTTACTGAGGTGGAGCATGTCCATTAATTCTGGATTTGGCATAGCTTTGTATGTCAGGCATAGATCGCCTCGAAATAGGCGGTATGCAACTGAGTAGAGCTGGAGTTTTTTAACCGAGCAGCATATGGCATCTGTTTGAGACCCTTGATCCTCTTGGTGAGATACTTTTGGGGTCTTTCTAATTGCTGCAGGTGTCGGGTAAGGTATATCCCAAAAGGGACATTGTATTCTATGATGGGCCTGATGAGGGATGAATAAAGGGGCACGATTACCTCTCTTGATCTAGATGTGAAACCCTTCGTGATGAGGTGGGCTATGTAGAAGGTCTTTCTAACCACTTTGGCAATGTGGTTTTCAAAGGAGAGATTGCTATCAACTTGGGTCCCCAGGTCCCTAATAACTTTCTCTGTACTTAATGGGTTTCCGCCTATGTGGTAATTTGTGGGCACATTGTTTTTGCCAAAGGGTATGACTATACATTTTTTGGCATTTAGCTTCAAACCATGGTGCTAGCACCAGTTATCTGTCTCTGTGAGACCTTTTTGAAGGATGTTTGTGTCAGCTGGAGAGTTGATTATGGCACCAAGTTTGCAGTCGTCTGCGAACTTGGTGAGCCATAGTCCTCCCACGTTTGCCTGTACCTCGGAAAAGTATATACCGAACAAGAGTGGTCCCAGGACAGAACCCTGTGGGATGCCACTTGTGACCAGTTTCGAGTCTGACATGGCTCCAGCAACTCTCACTTTGTGGGTTCTGTCTTTGAGCCAGTTTGCGACCCATCTTGTGACATAGGGGTTTATATTTAAGCTGGATAGCTTATCTATGATGCCCGAGTGGGGTATTGTGTCAAATGCCTTTGCAAGGACCAGATAGGCTGTGTGGACTACCTTCCCTTCATCTATGGCTTTGGTGACTGCTTCAAAGAAGTCAACCAGATTCAAAAGGCATGATCTGCCCTTGACAAAGCCGAACTGGGTAGGATCTAGTGTCTGTAGGTCCCCAATGTCTTTGTTTATGAACTCCATGATGATCCTCTCCATAGCCTTGCAGACTAAGCTTGTCAGGCTTATGGGGCGATAGTTTCCAGGGTCCGTAGAGGCTCCACCTTTGTGGAGTGGGACCACTGTTGCTGTACGCCAATCTGTGGGCACATATCCTGTAGTGAGGCTGAGATTGTATAGCTGTTTTATTTGAGGGATTAGTTCCTCTTGTAGTTCATGTAGGACGCAACCTGGGACACCATCTGGTCCCATGGAAGCAGTGTTTTTTACTTTGGAGAGGGCAGCCTTCACCTGAGCATCTGAGATGTTTGGGAGGCAGCCCTCTGCCGGGATAGATACTTACTCTTTTGGGGGGGGGGTGGAAAGTTTGCACTGAACCTGTCTGCCAGGATATTGGCGATGTCTGTGGGTTCAGTGTATTTTTTGTTGTTTAGAATCAGCTCAGAACAAGTCTTGGAGTTGCATCCCAGGTTTCTAACATAACTGAAAAAAGCCTTATGACTGTCTTTGGTGTCCTGTGCAATTTTTCTCTCGAAGCTGGCCTTGGAGGATTTTATGAGGGATCGTAATTTTTTGCTAGTACTGATCAGAGATGCCTTCCCTGTTAGGGATTTTGCTCTATCATGTAGTAGCTTCCTCCTTCTGTTGTACAGTTTATTTATGGCAGGGGTCCACCAGACTGGACGCCTGCCTTTGGATGATTGGGTCTTGGTTTTGTTTGGGATAGCATGATCCATGCATTCCTGGAGATGTCCTAGAATGCATTTTTATAGGATTCTGCAGTTTGGGCTGTAGTTTCCACTGGCCCTGGGACCTTGAAGGATTCCACTTCGGTTTTGAGAAGTGAGAAGTTCGCTTTTGAGAAGTTTTCACTGTGCTTTTTCTGGGCTGGGGTGGGGTCGGGATGTGGGCATCCAATGAAATTAATTTATGGTCTGATCTTATCAATGAGGGATATACTTCTGGTGTGGAGCATAGAGTCGCCATGTTGGTAATGATCAGGTCTAGTATGTTGTCCCTCTTGTGGGAGTGGTGACTAGTTGTTCCATAGCATTTGAGTTTATAATTTCCAGGAATCTTTGGGCTAAGGTGCTGGGGCTTGAGTAGTGCTTCCAGTCAATGTTTGGGTAGTTGAAGTCGCCCAATATAATGGTGTTCGGAGAGATCTTCATGTTCTCCAATGTTTTCAGGAAAGCCTAATGTGATTCCTGACTTTGAGAGGGTGGTCTGTAGGATGCTATAAACTGAAAAGCAGTCTTGCCCACTGTTAGTTGCACATGGATGGTCTCCGATACTTTGTGCAATGCCACTAACCTGGAGGTGTGGATATCCTTGATAAATATGGAAACTCCCCTCCTTTTGTGGTTCAGTCCGGGTTTGGGGCGAAAAGCATGATATGAGGTATAGCCTGGTAGTGCTGGGGTGCTCTCTGGAGCCTTGAACCAGGTTTCTGTCACTGCACAGATATCGATGTTCTCCATACTGAGGAGAGCATTGAGTGCGTGCATCTTGAGGTTAAGACTTCTGGCGTTTAGCAGCATTACCCTTAGTTTCTTTTTCCTTGTGCTGTCTATGGGGGTGGGTTTGACTTTTGAGCCTTCCCTAAAAAAGGCACTATGAGGGTGGCAAGAGCCTTTGCCAATGTCCGAAAGCCCAGTGGTGACAGGTGCAAGCCGTCCCTAGCGAAGCAATGTGGCTTGTTGAGCATGTCATCCCAGGCTGACAGACACTGGATCCCCTTTGAATGACACCAAAATTTTAGCCAGTTGTTAAAATCGATCATTTTGTCTTTGCACTGTGGCATCATTCTAGGTGAGGGTAAGATGCTGCTCAAGGTCAGGGTCATACCAGCCTGGGCTACATGATCAGAGAGCTCCTCTATGTCTCTTTTCATGTAGTCCAGGGAGGTACGTCTCAGGTCATTCACACCAGCATGTACAATGACTGAGTCATATTTGTATTTGCTTTGGAGTGACCTGAGTGCTTGCGTTATGTGTCGGATCCTAGCACCCGACTGGCAGCTCACTGTGACCTTGGGTGTTATGTGTCTTGGTTTGCATTTATTATCTAAAATATGTTTTAAAATAGTATTAAATTCAGACTTGAGGCAAATTATATTTTATTTGTTTTTCATTGCTTCTTTTAAACATACTTCCTGATAATTTTCATACTTTTGTAATGTTTATGTTCATTTCAGAAGTGATTTCAAAATGCTTTAGAAGTGAAGTGTTATTTTCTTGTGTGAGTTAAACATTTATATTTCTGGAAGTTTCAAGCAAGATTATTTTAGGGCAATTCAAATCTCAGGAACAGAATGTTAAAGTACAGCTAAAACGATTAATAAAAGTTGTACAACAGGAATTCAAATTAGTCATATATCTTGTTTCCTGTAAGTTCCAGGTGTCATAGTTTAAATAGAAAGAATGAGTGCCTAGTTGACAAAGGATGTAATTACATAGTATGTAATAATATTCTTCCTTTAATAACAATGAAGTCCAATTCAGTTGGGGCAGGAAGAAGCTGTTTGTTTGTCTTTTCAGCTTTTCCCGGTTAGGGGTCGCCACAGCAGAACTCCGGTCCGTTAATGATTGGCAGTCGATTTTTTTTTTATGGTGCCGAGTTGCCAGCCCAACGCCCAACCTTCAGCAAAGGCACGCCCATTCACGCATGTCTTTCAGAGGCCACTCGACCATGGGGAGGACATGCAGACTTCACACAGAAGGCACTCCAGCCGAGAATCGAACAGGAGAACTTCTTGCTGTGAGGCAACAATGCTACCGCTGTACCACGGCAGGAAACTGTATGAATTCTAATTGCATTGTTTAGTAATGCCCTTATTTTCCTGTTTTGCTAAGGCAGTCCTAGCTTCTTTTGTTAGAAAGTTGCAGAGATTCTAGGCTGCTTTGATGTAAAAGATGATTGTTTTTACATTCTTTCACAGTAAGATGCATAACAAAAAGATTAGGTACAGTCACAGTTCAAGGTATTAAAAAGTAAGAAATTATTATACTCTAGTCAGGAGATTAATTTTTGTAGTACATTTATGAGAAACATTTTTTTAGACATGCAACTGAGTATGATCTTAGAATTATTTATATTTACTTATTCCAGTTTTTGTCTGAGAAAGTTGGCAACCAATACTCCTTTACAGAGGAGGTCAGGGGAGGAAAGCTCTGACACACAGAATAACATGCACACATTTAAGAGTAGAATACAGAAGGATAGATAATGCAAATCAGAGGAGACCATACCTGTGCATGTTACTACACAGCTGTGCATATGCTATAAGGGTAAAAGTACTTGTATACATAGTACAAAAGATATACTTTGAGGTGAAACATCTGAATACATTACTGCAAAAACAGATAGAAACAATAATGAAATAAATATGTGAAATAATTCAATTGGTGACTGCCATGCACAGGAAAAGGAATGTCATGTTTGTGTTTCTTAATTAATAAGACTGTGTTGGTAATGTCTTTTGGCTTTTCCTGGTTAGGGATCGCCACAGTGGAACTCCGGTCTGCTAATGATTGGCAGTGGAGTTTTATGGTTTCGAGTTGCCAGCCCAACACCCAACCTTCAAAGAAGGCACACCCATTCACGCATGCACCTACCTGCATGTCTTTAAATGTCACTTGACCATGGGGAGGATATGCAGGCTCCACACAGAAGGCGCTCCAATCGAGAATCGAACAGGAGAACCTCTTGCTGTGAGGCGCCAACGCTAACCGCTGCACCACCGCAGCCTAATTAATAAGACTGTGTTAATACTAAATAATACACTTTTGACCTGACAAGTTAAGCTGTAGGAAAACAATGTTTTAAATCAAATTCTCGCTGTACAGATATACATACAGTTTAAAAAGGGCAACTAGTTGTGTAGGTACAGACTAATAACTGATAGGCATCAGATAACTTAAGAGAAGGTGCATGAGAAAGTAATGCAGAAAATGAAGTACATCTGAGCTAGGGTTGGGAAAATACAAAGAGAAACTTAAAGTAAGAGGAAACATAAGCTGGGTAATGATTCCAAAGAAAGAAGAGCAAATTAATATAGGTTGTGAGTTGAAGTGAAGGAAGTAAATACAAGGAGAGGTGTCAACAAGATTAATGATTAAGGATTGGTAGGGTCTGTTTATTTATATTTTAATTATATAATTTATCACATCTAGGCTTGGCTCTAAGCATCAAAAGCTATTTTCACCATACTTAGTTGGCTGTGATCTTGGTAAAGCTGCAGACTGATGAGAAAGAATAAGTGTCAGGACCTAAACAAGCCAACACATAGGTATAAAGGAAAACACTTAGATATGGGATGTTAAGGTAAAAAAAGTTAAAAAATGATAAGGAACTGATAATCCTAAGGAGAACCACAAGATGGAAGAGACAGACACAGTGCAGTATCAGCAAGAACGTTTGTGTGAAAGTGGCTGCAATGCTGTTTGTAAGTCACATACACACCTCAAGATATCAATACACGCACATACATACACTTATATGAATTTATACTGGACTGGATGCTAACACCTTCTCATAATAATAATTTCAGCCATGGCATACTACCCAGTAGCCTAAGTGATAGCTTCTATGAATTTATGAAATCAGGCACCGACCTCAGTACTTACCACATTAGACAAGTAAGAAAATTAGCTAGCTTCCATAAAGAAACTTCCATTGCTACTGTAAACGAGTACAACTAGGAATATTTATTTATTTATATTTGTTTACCAGGGTAGTACACTGATCTATACTGACAAATTTCAGTCTCAGCCTAGGTAAAATACAAAACATTTCACAAACAAAATGCACAGAAATATAAGCAATAACAGAACAGTTCAGACAACTTAAAACTCTCCCTTCAGTTGATGCTATGTTCAAGTTCAACAACACTTTCTGCAGTAAACTTGACTCACTAGCTACCCTTAGATCTAGGAGAGTCAAATCAAAGCCTACCTTGTAGCTATCTATGTAAATACCCATGTAAATAGCCATATAAATATAGATACGAGTCAGAGAGAGAGAGAGAGAGAGAGCGATTGGCAGGAAAGGACTATAAACAGATCAGCATCAAACCTACAAGAATATAGACAGTTGAGAAACTAAACTGAGTGCCAAACCATTCAAGACAAAATCAAATATTACTCTACACTCCACAAGGCACATTTCCCCACCTCCAAACTTTTGTTGACTATCATAAATAAACTGATAAAACCTAACCAAGCTTCCAAATCAATCCCAAATGTACAGATCCAAAGTAGTAGTATTGCTAACCAAATCAATATCCCCTCTGTATAAATTGTCACAACCTTAATTGATAACCCATCTAAGCAAACCACTAAAATTCTACTATATACTGCTAACATTGTATCACATTTTTCTTTTCAACCTGTCCCTACTGCAACTTTTAAACGTTTCCAGAAGTTGAAACCAACTACTATTGCCCCAGATAATCTACCAGATTAATATTTTGAAATAGTAGCTGATGCCATTGCATATCCTATCTCAGTACTGCTAACAGATCTATAATAGCAAACTGTCCTGTTTGAAAAAATAAAAATTACATAAAGCAGCATCTCCACAGCGATTTCAATTTTTAGATCAGAAGCCGTATTATCTCCCTTATCTAAAATAAATAAATAAATAAACAAATAAATAAATAAATAAATAAATAAAGGAAAATCGGTTTTGAAAATGTCAGTTAAAAATCTGCTTTCTTTTCTAGGGTGTGAGAATGGTTGTGGAAATAGGCTGAGACAATAAAATGGTGAAGAACTGAGATGCCAAGTAGTAGTGAAAAGAATTATTTGCAGGTGCATTTTTGAGTAAATAAAGCTTTTGCTTTTGGGCAATAAACTGCATTTAGAAAGGCGAGGCCACACAGAAGAAAGTATCCTTTAAATGAGTCCCTTGTGATAATTTCAAAGAAGTCAACTAGATTAAGCTGGCAATCACAATAATTGAATTATGCAGTCCAGCTTTAGTTATGTGCAGTGCACCACAATATTTGTGTAGTGTTTAGTAACGCAGTGAATTGCAAGTAATTTATAAGACTTTATATGTGATGTGTAAATTAAGTGGCTCAGGTATTCTAATTTAACATATTGCTGCTGTTGTAGTGAAGCAAACATAAAAAATGTATTTGAAATGTGGGCCTGAACAGCATGTAATTAGGTGAAAAAATTCTAATAAGGCTAGAAGTGTTTAGCCTCTGTTATGGAGTCTAAGGTATAAAGTTTTCTAGGTTACTGGGAACTACAAAGCAATCTTAGACCCCCCCCCCGATGGGACTGCTGCATGTCCGCAAGTCAAGCTCCACTCGAGTAACTCACATGTGTGACCTCAGCCTGGTCTGTGACATCAATAGGACTCATTGGCGGGACAGATTTGTGTCCCAGAGACTCCCCCTTTTGTGAAATAGACTCCCTCTCCATGTGAAGCAGAGCATCTCATTAAAACTTTTTAAGTGCAACCTGGATAACTGGATGGGGAACAGAAATACACCCCTGGGATTCCACCTATGTCCCTGCTGGACAGTTGTATAGGGTGCTGACTTGTTGGAACATGGGATCAATTCTTGGCTAGGCTTGTAAGGTCCTCAGGGTCAATAGCCCAATAACTTGCTATGATCCTATGGACAGGTGTCATTTGAAAGAATATTGACAAAATAAAGTGTTTATAATGGGGAAAAGGTAAAGATAAACAGCATGCCTTTTCAGGGGGTGATTTATTAGAGAGACTGTTTAACTAGAGCATTTGCATCTGGTTTTCTTGATTTGGAAAGTGTAAAATTAAAATTCCTGTTATTTACACTTTGTTCAAAATTGTGAAAACAGTGCATGGTGATGCTTCTGTGAAAACTAAGTACTGTCTTCATTGGCAAAGTGGCAAAACTAGGCAAATTTTTATTAGAAACATTGAGGAAAAAGAATGAACTTTTATATTTTGCAGACATAATTATGTTTTCAGAACTTTATTACCATATACTATATATTAGCAAGGTATATAGAACAAAACATGAGTTATCAAGCAGCAAACATGTCAGCTTTGGACTAGACAAAGATGTTTAGCTGTGAGATAGCAACAGATAATGAGAGTTCTTGGACCACCAGAAATGTGGTAAAGCTGGTGGTTGCAGTCACTGACAGGGTGAACGTATTGATGCCACTTTCAGGCACCAAGCAGATGAAAAAAAAAGAATGGTTACATTCTGGTGGCCATGACATTGTTCTTCTGGGAAGAATGCCACATCATTTTAAGGAAGTGTCCTGGTGTGTTTTGAATACTTTGGCTAATTTGTTATGCAGTACTCACTTTACCTATGTCCCTGCAGAGTACAGCAACAAAGTCTGCGACATATATTCAGCAAATGTGGGGTGCCTAACCACAATGTGCCACATTTCAAGTGTTGCTGAATTGCCAGTATAGGTGTCACAGTTATGGGAGAGTCTTGTTAACTATACAGGTCTTTATAGAAGATGAAGAATCATCTTTCTGCCCCACTTCTGCCCCACTTCTCACTTACAGACTTTGCACATACATGTAAATCACTTACACTCAGACTTATTTATTTATTTATGTATTTATGTATTTATGTATTTATTTATTTATTTCCAGTTTGATGACCGGGGAGCTCCACTGGGCTCAAGGAGCCCGTTTTCAGTGGAGGCCCAGGGAGAAAAGCTCCACATTACATAGTGTAGTTACACATACAATTATAGTAAAGAAAACACAATTACAATTTCATTTTATGCTAGAGAACAGGAAAAAATTCTTTGGTTTCATAGCATCTAAATATTTTAAAAAGGCATGGGTTTTTTAATATATTTATATTTATATATGTATTTTGTCTTATGAAATCAAATAATTTCAAATACTGTTTGAGGTTTCTGATACAATATTCAGTCATTACATTTTTTGAACATGCACTTTAAGAACATCATGTTTTTCTTTTACAAAAAGTTAAATTTACAATGCAAATTAAAACATTCTGATTGGTTTATGATAATTACCAATGGTTTAAATTTTTGGTTTTAGTTCCAGCCCACATCTGATGAAGTTAAGAAATGAAAACGTATGGTTTGAGCGTTAATGTGTTTTGGTGGATTTAATAAAAGCAATTTTTTAAGTATTTTTGTTTCTACGTTGTGTGACTACGCTGAGAATTAAGTAACTGAACAGCTTCCGCCGATTGGGAGCTTTATTGTACGTCTCTGGGATTCGCTTTTCTTTTATGTTTACTGTTTTTTGTGGAGCCCTTGCACATTCTTTGAGATTTATAATATGTACATTTATGTTAGGCGAGCTTGTACTCAGAGTTAGTCAGGAGTTTAAGGGGTGGAGTGATTATTAGGCTAGGTGAGGAGAGTGCAGCTGCATTTACTTTTAGAGGAAAAGTAGGAATGTAGCTGAGTTTTAAAGTTTTCACAGTTTTCACAAGTCCTTTGACAGGAAGGAAGAGAATTCCATGTTTTAGCTAAGGAAAAGGATAGAAGAAGCTGACCAGCAGGACAATTGGGTTTGTGGACAGCGATTAGGTTTTGGTGAGTAGATATTAGAGTTCTCTGAGTGGTGTAAGGTTGAAGGATGTTGGTTAGTGCTGGGCACTTAGCAGGTTGAAAAATTAGTGTGTGGGCTGTAGTAATTTGAAGAGTTCAAGCCAATGTAACAAATGAAGGGCAGTACAATGATGGGAGGAGAATTTGGTTTTGCTGGCAAATTTAGAAATCTTATTATAACAGACTTCCAATTTAGAGGAGAGAGGCAGATAAGTTTGTTGGTAGAGGAGCGCCATATATTAGTGAGGGGAGTAGATAGGTAATGGCGAGAGTTTGTCTTACCTGCTGTTTGTCCAGATGTTTATATCTGGGTCACAAGGCAATGTGACAGCTCTTTTCACTGCTAGAGCACACACATCCTCTAGGCCTACCATTGGTTTAGGCAGACTATGTGCAACATTGTGTCTATTGCAGACCAATTCCATTACTTTAGCATCATTGATACTGACAGATAGCACAATCCTACACATATATGCAGTGATAGCTAATAAGAAAACAGCAATATTTACATCTGTATGCAAACCCAGTATGTAGCTGTTTTAGTTACAAGTATTCCTATGTGAGCACCAAGTTTATAGCTATTCGCTTTGCTTCCAATGTAGGTGGTAGAATAGTATAAACTTAACCTAATGTTAATGTAGTATTTAAATGTTCCACCAAGATCCAGGTGATAAAGAGCCCCTTTTAATTCATGTGCATAATCTTCCACAAAATAGTATGGCCTTAGAGTAGGTTATATTAAACAATATGGATGCATTTGGAAGGAATGTAGGGGATTTGATCAGTACCTCATTCAGTGCATATTTTGATGATTTTTTTCATCAAATTTTGTTGAAGTGGTGGGAAAAAAGCTGAAAGAAGAAGGTCTATTTTCAGCCAAGCATTAAAAATGCATCTCTTCGGTGCAATGTTTTTAAATAAGGCATAGGCATGTGCTGATTTGTCTGTATATCTTCCTAAACTAATGTATTTTCCCTGAAACAGGTTCAAGAAAGCTCTGGTGATGTATAGCTAGCTTTTTATTCAAAAGGCATTATACGAAACCATGCTAATGTTCTGATATAGTTATATTTTCCACTGACACTGTCTACTTTGTTTTATCTATCTACCTACCTATCTGTCTATCTATCTACCTACCTATTAATAATAATCTATTATTATCTAATAATAATGTCCATTCATTAAGCAGCTAGGCCATCTGGGCACACAGTCCCTTTTCTGGGGCAACCAGCGAGGAATGTCTGGTTCAGTGACTTGGTCAAGTTCACTCAGTAGGCAAATGAGGGCTAAGGGAATCAAACCCTGTATCAAAGAAACTACAGGCCATAGCCTTAACACTGCGCCAACTGGCAGAAACTAGTAAGCTGTCATTTCATAACTGGGTAAAAGGGATCATTTATGTACCCTGTTAACCATGATCCATACGTTGTCGTTGCTTTACTGTACTTGTCTATATTCAGTTATACTTTCCATCTTCTCTTCCTGCTGGACCCTAGAAAACAGAAAGGGTTCAGTCTATGGGTTTGTGAGGCAGTTTTATTTGCTACACTGTTTATTGCATTGCATTCCATTGCCTGCCGTTTTTTTCCCATGTTCATCTAATATTCAGAAGATTTTACTGTGAGGCCATTAGTTTGAAGAATATGAGAAATCTACTGTCGGATAATTTAGCAAAAATTTTTGCCCCAGGGAAGGTCTTGATTGCAGGTCTTAATGATCCGATATTACCAGATGTAAGACTATATGACTTCAGAACAGAAATATGAATGTAATGCTTTTGGTTTAGGTAATAGAAAAGTAAATAGCATTCATATGGGATCTACCTGAAAACATCAACACGCGAAAACACCGACAACGAGATCACCGACACCACAAAACCGACAGTTCAAAAACACGACAGTTCACATGCTCGACAAACCACAATCCCGACAGTCAACAAAACAAAACAAATCCCTTTTCCGAAAAACACACACACAACACAAGCACACCAAAAAATCTTTTCAAAACTGAAAAATCTTTTCAGCAGCTGAAAAATGGTTCCAAAATATCTGTCTCCTCCTAAACCCCCAAAAAAACAAACTATTACTCTTCTCCCCAACCCCTAAGTCTATCCCTCTTTCCTTTTCTATTGTATCTAACAATGGCACTATCATATCACCTGATTCTTCTACTAAACTTCTAGGCTTTACAATTGATAATCAACTTAACTTTGATTACCACATTGACCTAACCATCAAAACAGTTAATAAAATGATAGGTGCCCTCTATAGACTCAAGCCCTTTGTTACTCCTACCACCAGGGTGTCCCCTGTCCAAACACATCTCATCTCTACGTTATTGTATGCCTCTCCATCTCTTATAAACCTGTCAAAATCTAACCTTCAAAAACTTGCCACAGCCTACCGTAGCATTGCCAGGTTTGCCTCAGGCTCCCCTTTTCGAACCCATCATTGTGTTAATCTCAAAAAGCTCGGTTGGCTAGAGCTACAAAATCTTATTCTCCTACATCAACTGGTTATTACCTTTAAAATACTCCATTACCCTACCAATACACCCATACTTAATAACCTTATTGCCCCTTACAAGAATCTTAGTTCACTTAGATCAGCTAACAAACTACTAGTTGCGACTCTCAAATCTCACAATAAAGCTGGTGACTCCTTGTTCACAAATGTTGTTGGCTCACACTGGAATAAACTTCCCATAGAACTGACCACTCTAGGATCAGCACAACTTTTCAAGAAACGACTAAGGAACTATTTCAAATCTCACTGGCTTTGTCCTTGCTCTAATCCTGACTGACCTCAGCATCTTACTCTCCTTACAGCTCTTTACTCTACTCCTCTACTTGTCACTATCACTAGTGCTACCCCCCTCTGTAGCTCTCCTTGAATTTCACTTCCTTTTTTAATTTTCATTAACACCTTCTGCTCTTTCTACTTGACATATTACTACAACCAGTCATATATCCTTTCTATTTAAACCTATATCCTGCTACATATGGAACTACTCTGTTTCTTAAAAATAGTACCCTAGCACTAAAAGTGTTATCATTATTGTAAATACTGTATATATTTCTATAGACTTAGGGGTGAGTCACTATTTTCTCTCCTTCAACATTAGTATGATTGCATGCTTAAGATTATAGAACTAGGAATCCTCACTGTTTTGACTATATTCTATTGTATTTGCTTCTATACTATTACTAAGCTATTTTAGCTCTCTTACATGCCTATAATACTGTATCCTATTGTGCTTTTTTTTTTTTTGATGTACCTTGTTATGCTATGTTTGTACTAGTACATAGTGGAGCTTTTCTCCTCGGGCCTCTGCTGAAAATGGACATATATCCAGCCAGACTAGCCCGGTCAACAAATGTAAAATAAATAAAATAAAAAAAAAACCTTACAAACCTACACTAAACCTTACATACACAACTATCTGTGCACTAACCTTAACCCAAACCCTAACCCTAAGGTCCTTCACTATCACACACTTACCTTACCCGCACCCTAACCCTAAAGTCCATCACTATCACACACTTACCTTACCCGCACCCTTACCCTAAAGTCCGTCACTAACGCACACTTACCTTACCCGCACCCTAACCCTAACATTCGCCACTATCGCATACTTACCCGCACCCTAACCCTAACGTTCGTCACTATCGCATACTTACCTTACCCGCACCCTAACCCTAACGTTCGTCACTATCGCATACTTACACAATCACGCTCGTTTCACATGTCAGTGTTTTCAGCGTTGGGATTTTGAACTGTCGATCATTTTTGTCGGTCTTCCGGTGTCGGTGTTCTCATCATCAACGTTTCAAGCTTTCGATGTTTACAGGTAGATCCTTCATATGCCATGTATTGCTAAAAATAAGATTGTTTATTTTTATTAATAAACAGTGGCATAAAGTGGTAAACTGCAACGAAAGAGAAGGACTTATCAATGGTTTGTTGTATATTTTTAATGATTTTTCCAGTAAACAGAAGTATGGAAAGCTCAATATCTCAGTATGTTAATGACATATGTTCTGACAAGCAATGTGGGGTTTGAATTCACGTTAGGGATAGCTTACCTTTACGGGGCATGATACCTAAATACATTGATTATAGGAATTAATTGTCATGAAGAAATGTAATAATTTAATAATGCTGTTGTATAGTATATGACATCAGATTTTCAGAGGTTGGTTCAGAACCCGTGTTTAACTGCCAGTTATAATGTTTTGTATAGCCTTTCCATACAGAGTGGTTCCTTTTTGCCTTAAGACACAGTAATGTATGCTATATATGGTACCGTCATTACTTAGCAGTATGGCTATAGTGTATTATACTCCCCGAGTTTTGTATTGCTTTGCAGTTAATCTCATCTAGATTTAGTATATGTATGCATTCATTTCTTGTTATGTATTTTTGCATTATTGATTAGTCCCACAAGCGTACTTGTTCCTTTAAAAATAAAGATCCACGTTAGATGTAAATACCCCTGACATGCAAAAAACAACAAAATATAAAACTGCGCACAGACAGGAGATTGTAACAGATGTACAAAAGCAATGGTAACATTAACAATGATCATCTAATTGGAGTAAGAAAATTTGTAAAACTTGTCCATGGATGTTTCTAATACATAATGGGGCAAACAGATATGCATTTAACTAGCCAGATCTGCAGAACGTACCTCATTAAAATCAATAAGCAGCATTTTAAAAAATCTGCATTGTTTATTCTCTTGTATCTGAATCTACTTTGTTATGGGTTATGCTGCCACAGAGTAAGATTATATTTGAGTTGGCATTTTATTGCAGGGAAATGAGACATGGGTACCAAAATCTGTTTCATCAGTTTTATTGGCAGGCTTAGGAATGTTAGTAATGAGCCCTTTTGGGGATCCCTTACAGGCCCAGAATTTGAAAGAGTCCCTAAAAGATCTGTTCATGGCTCCATGAAGTGAAGCTCAGTGACATATTGAAGTCCAGATTGAGGGGTGACTGACCAGATTTGCTTAATGCTACTTCACCGTGCACAAGGATAAAGACCTGACTGCAGTATTGGTAAGTAGGGTTTGAATCCAGGCATGGATGCCAAAGGAGCTGACAGGAAGAAAGTGGGAGGAAGCATTTTGGCCCTTGTTGCATTCCATAGCATCTGCTTTAGTGGGCTGGACTATCTATCAGGATGAGTGAACTTGCGCTGGGCACTCACTCCCAGCATCACCAGCCTTGTCATTCAGATTCTGGATCCCTATCAAGATGTGTGGTGTCTGAGCCATAGTCCATGTGTCATTCTATTATGACACTGTGCTTGTGTAGGTAGGGGATGTTTGTATGCTAATTACTGTCTACCAGGGGATGCATATCGGCATATTGTCTTTCACTTTCATGTAGTGAAGGTAGTAAATGTAAGTGCTCCTGTGTAAGCATGAGAAATCTAAAGTGCACCTGTTGTAGTTATACATATTTGATTAGGAGGTGCAACAAATGTCTGCAGTAGGGAATAAATCACAAACTGTTAATAAACAGAACAAAATATAAGGGACTCCATTAAGGAAGGGTAGCAGTGCGGTTGTCAACCTGGTTTGCTTAAATCCAATCTCACTTCAGAATTATAGTACAAACAGATTATAGTACAAACAGAGAGCTAAATAATCAAGGCATATTTAGATGTAAATGAAATGTCCAGTGCTAGCGCAGTGGGCAGCAGATGAAATGTCCAGTGCTAGCACAGTGGGCAGCAGAGTACGTAGAGAAAGTAATACAACTAAGCCCAGCACAGTGGTGCTTCAGGATGAAGCCCTGACTCTGACCCAGGTGATCATAGCTTGATTAGTGGACCTGACCCTGGCATCTAGATGGGCCAGGTTATGAGAGAGAAGAATGTAGGAGTAGAGTCTGCTTGCCTGTCCCAGGAAAGGGCAGAATATCTCCAGGTGTACATGAACAAGGGCCAACTTCTCTGATGAAGACTAGGGAAACAACCAAGCTGTGCTTCCATGTGGTTATCTGGGCCATCTTGTTGATGTTAACCCCTAACCGAACTGAAGACAGGTTCTGCACTGATATCCAGTGCATGCTCCTCCCATGTGATGGCCGCAGGGACTGAGTGCACAGGGCAGGTTTTAAAATAAAAAGAACAATAATTAATCCGCCCCTGATGACTGTCTTATTGATGGTCCCTCTCAGTCGATTATTGACTCAGTGATGAGGATGCAAATGGGTCAGCTAGGTAAGAGGTGACCAATGATGGCAGCAATGGCAAAATGTCATTAAAAATATGACAACTATGCTCATTATGTAGTCCGAGCTAGCAAACTTGTAATCAGTTATGCCTGCAAAGAGGTGAACAAACTTCATGCCTTTTTCCATTGTAACAAGAAACCTAGTATTAGATGACTAAAGTCTTACCAGGTCCCTTAGTGAGACAGAAGGGCCCAAGGTTACTGAGAGGAGGGGAAGCATGTCTAGTGTTCTGGGCACATCCTCCATATCTGCATGCATACCATATTAGATTGCTCCTGAAGTTAGGGTACAGTTCTGATGGAACTCACCTAGTCAGTAAAGGTAAGTTGGGCATGTTTTCCTTCCAAACATTTTCTCCTTCACGTAATGGTACTTGCAGTATCATGAAAAAATACATTCCAACTCTTTACCATGAAATACCTCACTTCTTATCTTCACTTTCAACGTACATTTCTTTTGTTGTTATATCATGCCGAAAAATGAGCAAACATGTCAATCTCTAACTGGATCTCCATGTAATACTTAACATTCCATGGTCGTAGTTCTAACTGCTTGAGACAGGGAAGGTCTTTTGACTACCAGACTAAGGGCATCATTAAAAGGTGTATCCTTTCCCTTTCATGCTATTAAATTGTGAATAATACTGCAGCACTTTTGTCAAAAAGCCCAGATTCTTAAGTTATATAAAATTGCGCCCAGAAAGACTTTTATTTAGGAAGTATGCCTTTAATTTGTCCTTCCCAATTGCCTTCAGTATTTTGTTCAAAGGCATCTTTTTATATTAAACAGATAACTTCTATATTGAATAATCAGTTATTACATACACAGTCATACATTTATATAAATGAAACCAAACCATATTAACATATTTTCATTTGCAAACATTATACATCACATATCATTTTCTGTAGAGTCATTGTGAATTGAACATTACATAGCTCATTCAATTCCTGCCTTCCCTTAAACCTCATTCTTTCACCAAAACATTATTCTGCTTATATCATTACCACAATTCCCTTTTTTTTATGTATTTTGCTCCTACCCTTTTGTAAAACCCCACTTCAGTTCTTTTACCTCTGTTACTATATCACTAAATCACTAAAAGAATCACAGGCCTAAAACAGATGCCCTATGCTGACCGTCTAAAAAAACTCCAGCTATACTCTGTCGCATATCGTCTACTCAGAGGCGATCTCTGCTTAACATACAAGGCCATGTCAAACCCAGAGCTGTTGCACATGCTACACTTAAAGAAATCCCAATCCCTCAGAGACACACGCTCCAGGATCTAAACCTTGTCATCACAATGAACAAAACATGCTGGAGGGATAGGTTCCTGACCCAGACACTCCCCAGACTCTGGAATAGATTGCCCATACATGTCAAGCAGAGTGCCTCTTTGGCCCTCTTCAAAAGGAACCTTGATGATTGGATGGGAGATAGGAAATTCACCCTGGGGATTACGTCAGTCGCCCTGCTAGACAGGGGTCCAGGGAAGTAAATACTGTGGGAAGAAATAGCCAGGGAATTGTTATGGCTAGGCTTGTATAGGCCCTAGGGCCAATAGCCTAGTACCAACCTATGAACCTGTATTCATTCTAATAGCAATTGCTTTTTTTGGCACCCATCAGAATCAAAGTCAGCAGGCCTTACTATGTCTAGGCAGTTTAGAGCCTGTATTACAGTTATATCTCTCAATCTCTCAACACAAGACATATGGACAAAGCCAGAAGTAATGGAGGGGCAAAGGCCCAAAAATAGGGTCAAATTTTAAATATCTCTCCTATAAATTTAGATAGATGATCTAATAACTGGTTTTACATTATTATGTGTTTTCTGAAGGATATGGAGTCTGAAACATAAATGTCTTGTCATTATTTAATAGTATTTAATGACTTCAGTCCTCAGTGATTTATCAGAAAACCATCGATTTTATGAGAAACAATCCAAAAAATAAGAGGCAAAAGTCTGGACATTTGAGAGGTATAATCAAAGCTAAAAAAATAATTTCCTTAGTTATACCAATTTTCTCACGCAGTATTTCTGATAAGAGCATTTTGCTGGGAATTTCTAAAGTCTGTCAACTCATTATACTCCCAAAAAATATGTTCTCAATTACCTCTTTCTTCCCCATCACACCTTTAGCATTTGCCATCTACCTGTGGAAAAATTATTTGGTGTCTGTTTAGGGTATAAAAATACCTATTCAAACACTTCCAAGCAAAAATTCTAAATCTACTAGACTTTGTTGCATATTTGTGAGCCATCCATATATCCTGAATTGCTTATCCAGTCTCTGTCCCCAATCCTTTCTAACCTCCTCTAATTGATTCCTGTCATGCAATATTTTAAATGCCCTACTAATTCTCTCTTTTTTGAAAGCAGCTTCTCTTCTAGATTCAACTAAAAACTCTACCAGTTCTGATCTTTCACTTAGGATCTCCCTACTCCTTTCTCTTTGCCAATGCTCTGATATCGGTCCTTGATAGAGAAGGCAGTCTATAGCCTGCAGTCCAGATATATCAAGTGAAAGCATGGATAGAAAAAACAAACAATACCAAAGCCTGTATACAATGTAAAATACTTTGAATAAGTGTCATTACCATCTTTGAAAACATAATGGCCAGGATTCAGAAATATTATCACCGGTGGCAGTGGCAAGGCCCTTCAAACTCCAACATGTGACAGTCTATCTGATTATACTTATGATTCAGTAGCCAGTAAAGCCCTCCAAAAGCTGGTTGGACTCAGTGCTAATTTATTGTTCAAGAATATGATCCATTACTTGTTAAAGCCAAAACTGGACGCACATGGAGTCCCCATCATCTAGTAATATGATGGTCCAGTTAAACATGTTTTTCATGTTCACCTCACCTGGCTTTTCTACAGTGAATCTTTACTGCAGTCAGCAATATGAAGAGCACAAGGTTTGTTCTCAATTACTTTTCTAGAACAAATCTCTGTTGTTTCATCTTACAGGAGTTAAGCTAGCAGTTCCATAATGTTCTATGTATGCATTTCATGCATTTTGTAAAAAAAAAAAAAAAAAGTCGTCTGTGCATGATTTGTTTAACTGTGTTATTGCAGATGCCACCAGCTCTCCTGTTCGGCTTATCTGTGGAGGTGTGAAATAACTAACAGTGATTCGTGATGGTTCATCCTGAGGTATACCTCTAAACTGTCTAGAATTTCACAGAATTTCCAGATTTTGTCTTATTTTTGAACTGCCCCTCATAAAAAGTATGATTTTTCCTGGCAAATCTTTGAGGACAGCAGTCATTAAATAATGTCACAGACAGTTGAGTTTCAGACTTCATTGCCTTTATAAAATGCATTTTGATTCTAACAACTTTACAAGTTTATAAGGTAATTTTTTAAAATCTTTTCTCATCATTATTTTTGGCATTGTCCCTGACTATTGTACCAAGAAGATGAGGCGTGTCATAAGTTTTATGAGTTGTTTCTTAATGCTTTTGTTTGTGTATAGGTTGGGATCTGCTTTCTTCCAGTGTGCCTCCTTGTGATGTCTGTATACATGAATGTTGCACTGTTTACCATATTCCTGTATCCTCACTGTATTCCCATTGCTTGATGTCACTGTATTGTTAAGCTGTACTATGACTGATGCAATTCAATATTGTAACTTGGGAACTTTCTGTGTTTTTCTACAATGTTTGTTCTTGATATGTTGGAAGTCTGTAACTGCATGGGTTGCTAACAGGTTCATAGGTTCATAAGTAAATACTAGGCTAACCATCCTTGCAGGCCATTTTAAGCGTAGTCATTTGCAAGCCACTTTAAGCCTAGTCACGTTCCCTTTCGTGCTCAAAATAACCTGTCCCATTTGATTATAGCTTGATCTTACCCATCCCATGGGTCAATAATTGTATATTAAGTTTAATGAGAATGACTGGGATCATACCATACATAATTTTAGTGGACCCATGCATGAGATAAAGCATTTCAGAGCTGCAACTGCTCATTAGTAAGTAGTACATGGGCAGTCCCATCCATAGTTCATGCTTGAAAATGGACAAAGATGAACTTTGTTTTATGTGGATGGGGAGTCTGTTCCATAGCAGCAGTATCCTCTGAGAGATATATCTGTCCCTCCAAACCATTCTGTTGATGTTGCAGAAGAGTTTTAAATCAATATATCAACTATTTATCATGCCATTTGACTTGCCGATGTGCAGTAAATCCATCGGTAATGGGTCAGGGGATGCCTTGTACGCCGAACACAGATCATGTCTTACCACTCTATAGAATATCGAGCACATTGACAGGGCTTTGAGTTGCTCACCTCCAGCTGTCAAGCAAGACCATCTAGGACATATTGTTTAGGCCTTTTATCCTTTTTGCAAGATATCTCTGTGGGCATTCCATTTATTACATGTGTGAACAGATACATGCCAAATTGGGCATTATATTCAATGACTGGCCTAATGATAGCTGAGTAAAGGGGGAGGGTAATGATATCCCTAAATCTAGACACAAGCTCTTTGTTTATAACCTGTGCAATGTCAAAGGGCTTTCTTACAACCATAGACACATGTAGGTAAAAAGTTAGGTTACAGTCCATATAAGTTCCCAAAACCCGAACAACTAGTGAACTCTTAGTGGCATACTGTCAATATGGCATTTCCCTAGGGTAGATGACTTTCCAAAGGGTATAGTAATGCATTTTTTGACATTTAATTTCAGACCATGATTTTGACAGCCCAGTACAGAAAAAACACACAGGTCAGCACTCAAAGGCAAAAGGTGTGCACAAGCAAAATATAATTTATTAAAGCATATTAAGGCAAGACAGACCGGTTTCGTCCCAGTTATTAAGGCTTCCTCAGTGTAAAGTTAAATCACAAAAACAAGCCTTTTATGCTTAATGATCATCACATGATAAAAGAAAAGGACCTGTACCGATTGGCTAGACAGAGGGACAGAGCTGGGAAAGATGTGCAGCAGGTAAGGGTGATAAAGGACAGTGAGGAAAACGTACTCACAAGTGAGGAGAGTGTGTTGAGTAGATGGAAAGAGTACTTTGAGGGACTGATGAATGAATAGAATGAGAGAGAGAAGGTTGGATGATGTGGGGATAGTGAATCAGGAAGTGAAGCAGATTAGCAAGGAGGAAGTAAGGACAGCTATGAAGAGGATGAAGAATGGAAAGGTTGTTGGCACAGATGACATACCAGTGGAAGCATGGAGGTGCTTAGGAGAAATGGCAGTGGAATTTTTAACCAGATTGTTTAATGAAATTTTGGAAAGTCAGATGATGCCTGAAGAGTGGAGAAAAAGTGTTTTGGTACCTATCTTTAAGAATAAGGGTGATGTGCAGAGCTGCAGTAACTACAGAGGGATAAAACTGATCAGTCACAGCTTGAAGTTATGGGAAAGAGTAGTGGAAGCTAGGTTATGAAGGGAGGTGATGATTAGTGATCAGCAGTATGGTTTCATGCTAGGAAAGACCACTACAGATGCAATATTTGCTCTGAGAGTGTTGTTGGAGAAATACAGAGAAGGTCAGAAGGAGTTGCATTGTGTCTTTGTGGACTTAGAGAAAGCATATGACAGGGTGCCTAGAGAGGAGTTGTGGTATTGTATGAGGAAGTCGGGAGCGGCAGAGAAGTATGTAAGAGTGGTACAGGATATGTACAAGGGTAGTGTGACATTGGTGAGGACTGCGGTGGGTGTGACAGATACGTTTAAGGTGGAGGTGGGATTACATCAAGGATCAGCTCTGAGCCCTTTCTTATTTGCAGTGGTGATAGACAGGTTGACAGATGAGATCAGACAGGAGGCCCCATGGACTATGATGTTTGCAGATGACATTGTGATCTGTAGTGAGAGTAGGGACCAGGTTGCAGAGACCCTGGAGAAGTGGAGATATGCTTTAGAGAGGAGAGGAATGAAGGTCACCAGGGCTAAAATAGAATATATGTGTGTAAATGAGAGGGAGGGTAGAGGAATGGTGAGGATACAGGGAATAGAGTTGGTAAAGGTGGATGAGTTTAAGTACTTGGGATCAACAGTTCAGAGTAATGGTGAGTGTGGAAGAGAGGTGAAGAAGAGAGTACAGACAGGGTGTAATGGGTGGAGAAGGGTGTCAGGAGTGATTTGTGACAGATGGGTACCAGTAAGAGTGAAAGGGATGGTCTACAAGAGGGTAGTGAGACCAGCTATGTTATATGGGTTGGAGATGGTAGCATTGACGAAAATGCAGGAGTCAGAGCTGGATGTGGCAGAGTTAAAGATGTTAAGATTTGCACTGGGTGTGACTAGGATGGACAAGATTAGGAATCAGTATATTAGAGGGTCAGCTCAGGCTGGACAGTTTGGAGACAAAGCAAGAGAGGCGAGATTGCGTTGGTTTGGACATGTGCTGAGGAGGGATGCTGGGTATATTGGGAAAAGGATGCTAAGGATGGAGCTGCCAGGTAAGAGGAAAAGAGGAAGGCCTAAGATAAGGTTTATGGATGTGGTTAGAGAGGACATGCAGGCGGTTGGTGTGAAAGAGCATGATGCAGAGGACAGGAAGAAATGGAAACAGATGATCCGCTGTGGCGACCCCTAATGGGAACAGCCGAAAGAAGATGATGACATGATAAAGAAAGAATCCCCATGGTTCATTGGTTATAAATGTTCATTAAGTCCTGGGGGGAATAATCCTCACAGCTTGATAATCCACTTCTTTTCGTTTTTATTAAGCATGTCATGCCAACCAATTATGTAGCCCGATCCCCACTTATTCTGTCAATAATGCTGAACCTAAAAGATGCAGGAGAATGAGTCAAGGAGTGTTTATATAATGCATTACTGTGTTTCTTTAGTCTAACTTCACTAAGATGCTCAGATATTCTTACCCTAACAGGGTGTGAGGTCTGTCCTATATAAACACGTACAGGTAGCTAGGTAAATAACCCAATCAGTTCAGCAGTTGGCCAAAAACCTGATATCAAAAACCTGCCCAGTGTTTTTACTAGCAAACTGTTTGGACTTAGCCACCCTAACACAGTGTACACAATGACCACATAGAAAGCATCCCTGCAACAAATCACCAGTTAAAGTAGTCTGTAATGATTCTCCCAAAGTTATCCTGTGTTTATAATGGTTAAGATAGGAACCCATGATTTTACCCCTATGGTATTAGAATCGGCATTTATCTTTTAAGAATGCAGATAATCGATCATCTGCTAACAAGATGTTCCAATGTTTGTTCACAATGTCTAACAAAACACTGGTATTACGTCCGTAGGTCGTAACCAATCTAAGTTCAGATGTACTTGCTTCTTGTCTATCTTTATATGTCAAAAGATCATTACTATTAGTAGAAGGTGCAAAATTGCTGGCAGAAAGTATTGTACCTGTCCCATGGGATTTGAACCTATAAATAAGGTCCAACTTATAGCTTTCACATTTCTGAGGGTGGGAGCAAATGTGTCTAATTCTCAAAAACTGTGATTTCGGAATGTTGCGTGTAACATGGGGTGGGTGAAAGCTGGAAGCGTGTAATAACAAGTTGTATTGTGGATACTTGTGGAAAACCTGGGTGTCCAGTGTATGATCTAAATTTCTTGTGATAAGAACATCCAAGAAAGTGATTTGATGAATATCATAAGTAACAGTAAACTGGATCCTCCACTTATTACCATTGATGTATTCTATAAATTCACCCAAGTATTCCTCATCAGCTTTCCAAATCATCCAGCAATCATCGAGGTAACATCTCCGCATATGAATTTCCCCAAGGTAAAGATTATGAGATACATCATATATATCAGCTGTTCTTCAACATAGGCTATAAATAGGTCAGCATATATGGGGACAAAGGATGCCCCCATGGCTGAACCCTGAACCTGCCAAAAACATTTCCCCTGATAATAAAATGTGTTCTTGGTAAGAACATGCTCAGCAAGGCCAATAAGAAAAGTACTAAAGCCTGGTGGATAAAGCTCAGCTTGATAAAGCCAATGTTCAAGGGCCAACAGACCCGTCCAATGGGGAATATTGGTATATAGAGATGCTACATCAAGGGTACATAACAACCACCCCCGGTTCAAGTTGAATATCCGATATTAACTTCAGTTGTGTCCTGAATACGTGCTCTGACATATTTGAGAAGTGGCCGAAGATGTATGGTTAGAAACTGTGACAAAGGTTCAGAAACCGATCCACACACAGAAACAATTGGTCTTCCCGGGTGGGGGGGGGGGGGTCCTGTAGATTCTTATGGATTTTCGGTAACAAATATAAAACTTGATGCCTAGGGTCAGGGACAGTAAGATGATACATAGTAGATTGGGAAATAATCCCTTCATCCTTAGCCAACAAAAGATACTGATCAATTTCCTGTTTAAATCACGGACCAGATTTCAGATTTCGCAAGTCCACATTCATGCCACCCATGAATCATTCGGTATATTTATTTCAACATAAGGTTCTCAAAGACCTACATTTTCAATCATGTGAGTTTCAGATCAAATCACATAATCTTTCTAGGAATGAACAACAAATCATTTATTATTTACAACATAATCGTGATTTGGTTATTCTACCCGCGGATAAAGGGGGTGCAATAGTAGTAATGGACTGTTGCAAATATGATGCCGAGGCCAAGAGACAATTGAACAATGGCAGGTACTATATGTACATGTCCTTGGACTCTGTAAATGTCTTCGAGGGTGAGATGAGAAGGGTTTGTAGGGAGTGGAGTTTCTTGTTCAGGCTCTTAGCATTGGTCAGTAACACCTTTTTTATGTTGATAGGTTAATCAGGATGGCATTGCCTAAAAGTGGCACTGTGGGGAGGCACAATATTCAAAACCTCAGAGGGGACAGATGTAGGCCAGCCCTAGAGAAGCAGTATGGTCAATCGATCATATTATTCCAGGCTGACAAATATAAGATCCCTTTGGATGATACAAAAATCTAAAACAGTTATTGAAGTCAATTATTTTTTACTCATATTGTTGCATCATCATTAGAGAAAGTAGAATGCTGCTGAATGCTAGGCTCATAGCTGCCTTGGACTCATAGTCTGAGAGCTCCATCATGTCTCTCTCTTCATATAATTCAGGAAGGTGCACCTAATGCCATTGACACTGGTATGAATGGGTCTATATTAAATAAGCGAATGCTTAAAAAAGCAAATGCTTATTCATCTACCCTAGTTCAGCGAACGCTGAAAATGTCAAACACTCGGAACAGCGATTTTTTTTCCCAGGGGAAAAAAAATCGCTGTTCCGCAAATAAAAAAAAATAAAGAAACTTAAAACATTATTTAATGTGGGAGGCTTTGCCCCCCCACAACTCCCTACTTAAATGTACCAACTCCGAGATCGCACCACAGTGGAGGAAATGGCAAACTCCCGAAACCAGTCCAGCAATTTTTTTTCCCTGAGAAAAAATTTTCTGTTCCAGGTGTTCGGGATTTTCAGCGTTCGCTGAAATAGGGTAGATGAATCAGCGTTCACTAATTCACTATAGACCCGTATGAACTATGCCAGATTCATACTGGTGCTTGTTGTTCAAGGACTTAAGTGCATGTGTGATCTGATGGATCCTGGCACCAGACAAATAACTTACTATCACTCTTTTCCTTGTGCAGCCCAGTAAGAAGCACATCTATATATCTTAAAAAAGGAGTGACCTATAAAAAGAATGTTTGGTTGGGCTGATGCCAGCCTTACAGGCTCTGCATCTATGACTTTGGGACACCTTGTGCTATGTGAGGAGGTAGGCTTAATATGCTGAGTGTGCTTTGTGCCTGTGCTATGTTTTGGTGGTCTTTGAGGTTTAGGCAAGTTAAATCTTTAGAACCTCAGCATATGATGAATTATGAGTATTGTGATGGCCTTGGAGTGATGTCTGATGTGTGATGCGCTGCTGACAGTTTTGGTGACGGAGTTTACTGTGTGTGAGATTTTTGCCACTAAGGATTTTATATATGCACGTCTCTCACACACTGTGTTATTCTGTTTGGGTAATAGATGATTCTCAGACAGCATGAGACAATTCTTTCATGGTCTTAAGATATTCATCTCAGCCAGGCTGGCTAGAGAAGTTGTGGGGAAGTGCTGGTCCATGATACCAAAAGGAATCTATGGCAAGCAAAGTTCTTTATTAGCACTCTTCAAGAAAAATCTTAATGAGTGGATGGGAAATAGGAAATACACCCTGGGGATCACTTCTGTGTCTCTGCTCGACAGTGGCACAGGAAAATAACTTTCTTGGGTGGCGTAAGCCAGGGAACCTTGTTGGCTAGGCTTATGTAGGCCCTTGGGCCGATAGCCTCGTACCTACCTATGAACCTATGAATGACTCTGAGGGCAGGAATAACTATATCTACTTGGAGTTCGGTTTTAGAATTTTGTTTGGGTGGACTTGCTGCTTGAGTATTTAAATTTCAGTACAAAACAACTGGCCTGAAAACCCTCTTCTGCCACAAGCCATAGCCAGTAAAGTATTTATAGGAAAAAAAAATTTACTAATTTGATGCTAAAATCTAACTAAATACCAGCGTTCTATATAACACAGTTATATTCATAACTAATGGTGCCTAAAGACAAATGCTGCATTTGGTCTTGTGTGTGATGCATTCTGTTTTTTTTTGTGTGGCTCCCTTTTAATACTGTTCTACGTTGCCATTGAGAGGCAAGTACTGTCTTACAGAAAATGAAAAAGGTGCAGCAGAACATTTACAAAATTTCTGTGGTTCACACACAAAACAAAAAAAAATGTAATTCCTCCTATGAAATAACCTGCACAATATTCAGCAAATTTGCATATAAAAAGCAGCTGGGCTCAGTTGAAATGCATGCATTCTAAAGTAATGAGACTTCTGAACAGTATTCAGATAACTAGATATTTCTTAGATCTTTCTTGATTTATACAGAAAAAAAAGGTTTACACCTTAAAGTGGTATCAGAAGAAATAGGAAATTGAAGAAAAAGAAGAGAATTGTTTATTCTCTGTTGTAACATAATAGTTTCCTGAAATCTTTTACGGTGTAGCATACTTTAAGCCCAGTACTCTGAAGAAAGGTGTCAGAGTGGGTAACAAGGAAGCATTTGATATGCTCAGCAGACACTACCTTTTTGTCCAGTTAATATTCTGCACCATGTTGCAGCTGCTATGCGAGTGAGCTGATGAAAGATATAGCATCATGTCTGCAAATTATATGAATTTGTAGAAAAGTGTTTTTTATGAAGTGTTTGTTACTCTTACTGAAAACTGTAGCACAGCAACAAAGCATGGATAATATGTATCCACTCAAGAAAGAGAAGCGTAAGGTGTACAGCCTTATGGATAATATGTATCCACTCAAGAAAGAGAAGCGTAAGGTATGTGGCCTTATGGATAATATGTATCCGCTCAAGAAAGAGAAGCGTTAGGTATACGGCCTTATGGATAATATGTATCCACTCAAGAAAGAGAAGCGTAAGGTATACGGCCTTATGGATAATATGTATCCACTCAAGAAAGAGAAGTGTAAGGTATATGGCTTTATGGATAATATGTATCTGCTCAAGAAAAAGAAGCATAAGGTATATGGCCTTATGGATAATATGTGTCCACTCAAGAAAGAGAAGCGTAAGGTATATGGTCTTGGCTGCGTCAGTGAAATAATACAGTCTGTCTTCAGTAGGATGTCACTGCCAGAAGCTAGATTAGGTGGCTTTTGTTTTAGTGGGAGAGCCTATTCATGTTACTGGCTATACATGACAGAAACAGAGTTAGAAACCACCCCATCCCCCTTTCTGTACACTGGCCTAAGGGCTCTCCATTCAGTACTGTTTCCTTAATGACAGCTGAAATAGAGTAAGCAATATTATGGAACCATTGTTCTATCAGATCATTTGTTCATTCATCATTGCAACAAGCGTGAGTTGTCTTGCAGTTTCATAATGATGTGTTAATCTAGCCACCCTTCTGTGTTTCACACATACAGGCGCAGAACTGTTTTTATAGAATTAAAGGTGAATGCAAATGTAGATAGTGTAACATAAATACAGATCCACTTTTTTTGTTTTTATGTATTTTTTAAGTTTGCAATTAGGTGAGAGTGGTTTGCCCCTCGGGGCAGTTTTATCCTCAACCTAGATAATTCAAGATATATCAAACTGCTAATACAATACTGCCAGTGAAGGAGAGATTGAGTAAACAATGTTATATATTACTGTAGTGTGGAGAATAATAAAACCTGCAGAGACTGCAGAAGTATTACTTACATCTCAGGTTTGGTCATGTTAGCACTGCCAGTTGCCATAACTAATTGGAAGGGGTACAGCTGTGTTGGAATGGTCTGCCAGGAAAGGGACTGATCCCAAATCATTTAATTATTTGTGTGTATATTTGGTCACCCGATAGGGTGAGCTAACTTAAGTATCCTTTTCACATACTACCTGACCAACATGGCATGCTGCATAACAAAGCAAACAACAGGAGTTAT
Source organism: Protopterus annectens (assembly GCF_019279795.1). NCBI lineage: Eukaryota > Metazoa > Chordata > Ceratodontiformes > Protopteridae > Protopterus > Protopterus annectens. Next base: position 1,634,786,710 of record NC_056732.1, read on the forward strand.
AGAAGAAATTACTGTGGTCAGCCATAATGTTGTGGAAAAAGAATATATCTGTGTAAATACGTAAGTGCATGTTTATTTATTTTATTTATTTATTTATTTAACATTTGTTGACCGGGAAAGTCTGACTAGGTTCCACAGAGCCTGTTTTCAGCGGAGGCCCGGGGAGAAATGCTTCATAGTGAAAAAAAATCTTCATTTCTTCATATATGTTTAGAAAGTTTATCCATTCATATTTGTAGGCCTCAAACTAAATATGTTCAAGTACTGGTCTCAAGAGATTCTTAAACTTGTGATTTCACAGTTATTTGATTTGCGGTAGAAGTAATTGTGAGGATTAAATGTTTGGCCTAAGTGCCATATTTATTTATAGTGAAAAAAAATCTTCATTTCTTCATATAGCCAAATATCTAGCAACAAATGATGCGTGACTGGTGGAGTGTAGGGGTTGGGAGTGAGTTAGAAGGTGTGTGGTCAGAAGTAGTAACTTAGGATGGAGCTCCTTTAAAGTAGCAGTCATTGGATAAGACTTGAGGAGAGTTGAGTGTGAATGGGTTAGAGGTGAGGTAAGGGGGGTGGGTTATAGTCACCAAACATTTCCTACCTTAATCTATGATTAATTTCTTAGGGTAACTATTGGGTTGTTAAGATATGCAAGTTTATTGGTGTCAAGAAGTTGTTTTAGAATAAATGAAAAATAATGGTAGCTTAGTGGTTATACCTATGCCTCAGACGTCCAGGGTCTGCAGTTAAGTTCTCATAGATGTATGGAGTTTCAGACCCCTCTGTTGTGACCTTTATCAACTGTTTTGAAGTATGAATAATATAACCTTTCATGACCTCCTCCTGCTCTTTTACAGAATAAATGGTTCCTCAAATAGCAAGTTAAATGGCCTAAAACCTTCATCAGCAGATAAATAAGACTTGTTGGCATGATTTATATCCTATCGTATCCACCACCTCTGGAAAAAAGTTTCACTGTATGCCAAGCAGAGTAGCACCTTTGCCACTTACCATGCACACCTAGATAATTGGACATGCAGGTTCAATCCCCCCCCCCCCCATATTGCTCTTCTGAGACTATTTGGAGCTTTTGAATGTGGTTTATTGCAGACCGGTTACATATCACTTTCCTACAAACTATGGAGCATACATCCTTAATTATTTTTTATTTATCGTTTGTTTACCACGTTAATCCCACTAGACAAGTGGCTTCTTTCAGAGGAGACATCATTTGGTATTTCTGTTAATTGGGGAAATTTAGACAGGGCATTAGAGAACTCTCCCTGCTCTTTTCAACAGGTGAAGTGTCAGCAATCCAGTCACCTGAAGTAGGAATAGAGCCAATGACCTTCTGGTCTTTTAGCAGCAAAGGCAAATGTATTGCCTGCTGTGGCACTGACACTGACAGGTGATTAATGAGGCAGAAGTACAGAGTGTCTTTGAATGATTTTGTGAGTTTGAGATGATCAGAGTATTAGATAGGAGGTTCCAGGTAGAAGGACCTAAGGTAAAGAAGGATTCCTTGATTTGGGTCAGGGAGGCATAAAAATTGACTGGTACTGTAGGATTACTGGTGCTTGTGTACTGTGCTGCAGAGTAGCTATATTGCTCTGAGTATAGTACGCAGCAGATCTGCATGAGGCACAGTGATGTGCTGGGAGTGAAAGAGAAATAAATCTACATATATGATATTTTGTGTGTGTGTGTGTGTGTGTGTGTGTGTGTGTGTGTGTGTGTGTGTGTGTGTGTGTGTGTGTATTTGTAATTATTTATTTATTTTTGTGATAACCGAGGAAACATTATGTAAGAAGGAGAGTGTAGAGTCCAGTCATAACCCAAAATATTTGAAACAATTAGATTCTTTTTGGGGGCTCAACGGGGCCATTTATTCGAAGAGTGTTGTGTGATTATTTTTAATCTTTGTGTTCTGAGGAATATGATATTTTCAGAAATGATGGTGAAATGATTTGTTAAAGTACCACTGTGACAGGGTTATAACTTCTATCTATAGACATACCAAACAGACTGCGTTTTTCTTCCTTTTCTCACAGTTTCTGTTACTCTTCATTGTTTTTTTTCTGTGTGCATGCATTCATTCATTCAGTTGAAACGTATAGGCTCATACGTTTATAGGTATATACAAGGCTAACTACACATGGGTACGACTGCTTTCTTATTCACAGATCACTGTGGAGAAAATAACTGTCTCCCAGAAGCCATGGGGTTTCTATATGTTCTTAAGTACATTTCAAAGTGTTTGACAACCTGTTTATCCAATGATGGCCTGAACAAAAATCCTGATTAAGAGAAGAAATTCAGCCTTAAATCCTTTCATTCCATAACTTGTCAGGGCTGCATTGTAATAACTGCAGAGGAAATAACTGAATTAAGCTGGGATCTGGGGCTATGGAGGTTCAGGACACTGTGAGATGCATTTTGGAGAATTTTTAAAATGCTATGTATGCAAGTATTTATTCATAGGATCATGGGATCATAGGAGATTACTAGGCTATGCACCCGGAGGTAATTTTAAGCCTAGCAGATTCAACCCAATGTAATACCATGGAAGTACTAGTCAGTACCTAAGATTGCATTTAGTGGTGACTCCCCATGTCCAGGAGGGTTTTGGGTGCTATCCCTGGTAAGAATTTATGAAGCCCCATCCACTCATCCAGATTCCTCTTGAACAATGTCATAGAGGTACTCTGTTTCACATGAATTGGTAGCCTATTCCAAAGACATGGTAGTTGCTGGGAGATAAATCTGTCCCTCCAGCATGTCCTATTTAAGTTGCAGGCCATATTTAAGTTCCTGGAATGGGTAGCCCTAGACCCATTTGATTTATGGATATGCAGTAAGTTCATTACGTTTGGATCTTGGGTTGCTGTGTAGGCCAGGCATAAGTCTCCCCTATGAAGTCTATTCGATACGGAGTATAGTGACAGGGATTTTAGTCAGTCTGTGTAAGGCACATGCTGGAGCCCCTTGATCTTTTCTGTTAGAAACCTCTGAGGTCTCTCTAATTGCTGTAGGTGCTTAGTACGGTACATACCGAATGGGGCGTTATACTCAATTATGGGCTAGATAAGTGATGAGTATAGGGGGGGTTATAACTTCTTTTGCTGTTGAACAATGCCTTTACTAATCAAGTGAGCTATGTGGAAAGCTTTCCTTACAATAGTAGACATATGGTGGTCGGAGTTAAGGTCATGGTCAACCTGTAATTCCAGGTCCCTTACCACTTCTTGGATATTTAGGGTACTGTTATTGATTTGATAGTGTGAAGGGACATTGCTTGTGCTGAAGGGAATGATGATGCATTTCTTTGCATTCATTTTGAGACTGTGACTAATACACCAGTCGTTGGTCTGTGTGAGACCCTCCTGGAGTATACTGACATAATTTGAGGATTCACTGATTGCACCTAGGTTGCAGTCATCTGCAAACTTGGTCAGCCACAACCCTTTAATTTTGACCTGAACTTCTAAGAATTATATACCAAACAATAGGGGGCCCAATACTGCCCTGTGGTACCCACTGGGAACAGATTTGCTGGTTGATGTGCAGTCACCCACTTTGATAGTGTGTCTGGTTTCTGAGCCAGTTGGCAACCCATCTTACAATGAATGGGTTTACATTCAGTTTGCTAAGTTTATCAGTAATGCCTGAATGTGGGACTGCACTGAAAGCCTTTGCCAAGTCAAGGTATGCTGTGTGTATAGATTTGTCCTCATCAATGGCCTTGGTCACACTTTCAAAGAAATCCACCAGATTTAACAGGCAGGATGTGCCCTTCACAAAGCCGAATTGGGTAGGATCCAGGGTTTGGAGGTCACCTATGTCTTTATTTATGAGGTCCGTAATGATACATTCCATGGCCTTATAGATGAGGGATGGCAGGCTTATGGGTCTGTAATTCCCTGGGTCTGTTCCTAGGCCACCTTGTGGAGGGGAATAAGTGCAGCTGTTCTCCATGCCATGGAACAAAGCCTGTGGTTAGGCTATGATTGAAAAGGAAAGGGTACTTAATGGTGATGCTAGTTCATATTTTAGCCTGTTTAGAAGACAGCCTGGGATGTCATCTGGCCCATAGAGGCCATGTTCTTTGCCTTGGACAGGGCTTTGAGGACCTGCTCTTCAGATATGTAAGGGGGGCTAAGTTTGAGGGAGGGTATGTTGTACGTTAGGAGGAGATAAGAGAGTGAAATTTTCACCATACCTATCTGCTAACAGGTTTGCTATCTCTATGGGGTCAGTGTGTGGGGTAGCGTTGGCCACCAGTTCTGCACATGCTTGTGTTCTAAACTTTAGGTTACGTACATAGCTGTAAAAGGCCTTATGGTTATCCTTCGCAGTACTTCCTAGGTTTCTCTCAAAGGAGCTCTTGGAGGATTTGGCAAGCTGTCTTATTTGCCCATTAAGGCCGAGGGGGGTTCTTTTCCATTGTTGGGTCCTTGTCTTTGTTTTCTTGAACAGCGACTTTTTGCATTTATTCTAGAGTTTGTTGATGCTGGAAGTCTGCCATAGAAGCTTAATTTTACTTGGGGCGCTGGCTTTGATTCTGTCTGATACAGCTGAGTTTATACACTTATGCAAGTGATTGCACGGGGCTATAGTGTAAACTTTGGCATAGTTAACACTTTCCGCTTGGGGTGGGGCTTGTAATGCATTCATAGCTTCACCTAGGAGGATATACTTTGCCTTGGTGAAGTATTTTACTCTAATTTCACCCTTTGTGAGTTTTGGTGTTAGTGTCAGTGAGTTTTGGTGTTAGTGTCAGTTCGAAGGTGACTGATTTGTGGCCAGTTTTAACTAATGATACATACTCAGAGAGCTCAACCATATCTCTCTTCATATAGTCCAGTGAGGTACATCCTAGGTCATTCACACCAACATGAACTATGGCAGAGTCATAACAGTACTTTTGGCTGAGAGACTTGAGTGCATGCATGATTTGGTGAATCATGACACTGGGCTATTTATTTATGTTAACTTAGTCATCTAATTGGTCAGTCAGCCAGTGATGGCCTGAACAAAAATCCTGATTAAGGAAAGAAATTTAGACTTGCTCACATTCAACTTGTTTTTTCCTGCATCCTTTCAACACACAATGGCTAACCAGAATTGCATTCTAATAATCATGGAAGAAATAACTGAATTAAGCTGCAGCCCCCCGAAGCCATGGAGACTCAAGATGCTGTCAGGTACATTTCAGAGGTTTTTTTTTTAATTCATCCAATGATGGCCATATCAATTATCCTAATAAAGGAAAGACATTTTGTCTTACTTTTCAATTTTACATCCTTTCATACTCTAACTGAGACTGTGCTGTAATAACTGAATAATGAGAAAGCAACAGCAGACAGCTAGTCATTTTCCTCTGCAGTTAGACCTAGCAATTATAGCTACTTTGTCTGTACATATTTCAGATATACAATTAAGTAGTTCATCTTACGTCACACAACTGGATACTAGTCATGCAAAGCCAAAGAGTAATTGTTTAAACTTGGTAAACAACAGCACGATCAGTTCTTTTCAACACTCAGCTCTCACTCCCACCTACTAGCTATAACTATTTCTGCGTGCATGGTAGTAATCTAAAATAAGAGAAAATGATGGCTGTATACTGTATTTCAGTTTTTTCCATGAAAACAGCAGCCACATTACAGTATTACATGTTGCTTCACCCAAATCAGAGTAATCCTGACAAGTTAGAGTAATCAGCAAAAAGCAGCCCTTTTCCATATTCCTCACAGACCTGCTAATATATTGATACCTTATTGACTGAATAACTAACTTAACACAACAACAGGTTTTGTATCAATATGTTTTTCCCAAGAAATAAGAAGCATGGAATTTTAACATCTTATATTTTTGACTCACTAATTCTCAGTGGTTTTACCCCCCCCCCCCCCAGCAAGTATATTTCATGAAACCAGAATCTTTTGTGAAATTAGGGAAGCTGAAAATTGGCTAGGACTAATCAGTCATCTTAAATATCTGGTTCCCTACTAGTAGCATTATTAAAAAAAAATTACCTCACATCTTTCCTCTTCACTCAGCAGCTTGTTTCTGCAGAGGTTCAGATTTGTTATCTTTGCTGCTTCACCTGCCTACAATATACTTAGACAATGAATTGGATAGAAAGTAGGCTTGACAGAGAAGGAGACCAAGAAACCAAATGATCCCGTCTAAAAACACTTCCTCACATAGGGCACTGCAGCTGCTGTGTGTAATGAAAAAGGGGTGCTGCATGCACTGTATTTATTAATTTATTTATTTATTTTTGAGGGAAAGGAACTTTCCCTTACTTTACTTAAAGAAATTAAATAAATAAATACTAGGAAAGCTCCTCTTCAAAAACATTGGGTCAGCACCTCCAGGTGATTGCGTGGTTTGCCTATGCATAAAGCCAGCTTTGCCTGATTGACAAGCATGCCTGTCTCTTTGAGTCAGTTGTTGCTGTTATATGCTCAATTTCCACTAGGTGTCAGTACAGCAAGAAGCCTAGCTACCTACTTCCTTCCAAAAAGAATGGGCCTCAGCAGTTCAGTCATATCCATCAATTGCAACTCCTCTAGCATATGAGGTGCTAGTCAGAGTCGGCTCTTCAGAGCCACAGCCAAGGCTTATTCCATCTATGTATTGGGGCCAGGCTGGTTTCAATATGAATTTTGATAGTATTCATTTACAGAAAGTTGTAAAGATGACTAACATTACTTTACTGGTGTATGAGGAATTAGTAGTTTACACTGTTAAAGGTCTTCCTCAGGTTTATGGAAATGTCTTCTGTCCATGATTTAGTAAATATGTTTTTGGCTGTTGTATAAAGCAGCTGCTGTGCTATGTTTAGGGTTAATATTTATACTACTAATTAATGGAATGGCTGTGAATTAGTTTTACAAATAGTTTTCTAGGAGAGGGGAGTGGTACAATTGTCATGATTTTTCTAAACTGGTTGGAATTTATTGTTTTAAAAGGGAATGATTTGGCTGATTTCCATAGCTCAGGGAATATGATGGGAATGTGGAACAAATTTATTACAGGTAAGGGTGTAAGTTATCTTCACTCATTTACCCTAAAGCAAGGAGTACAGATCTGAAACATATTAGTAGTCATTTGAATTAGAATGGTGGTAGCCACATTTGTATATTAGGGATAGGGTTTAAGAGACACACTGAATGTTTGTGTTCCAAGATACAGCAGGAGAGGCGACGTAGTCGGTTTTGAATAACTGTGTAGTTTAGGTGCAAGTTGATGAGTTATTGCCTGTTAAGATAAGCATGTGGATTGAATGTGATTTGTGAGAGCTAATGAGGTTTTTACTGACTTGCAAAAATTTCTTGAGGAGTTCAAGATTTTTTTTTCAATAAGTATAAGAAGTTTTTACTAGTCTTATTTTTGTCCTGTAATATTTTCTTTCTCTAAGGTACAGGTACTTGAGATATGGTTCATGAGTGGCTTTGCATATGTGCTAAATATTTCTCTGTGAACTTTGTTTATTTAACCAATAGTTTAGTTTGGCCGCTGGTATAGAAGGTTAAAGCTCTGAACTGTAGTTTCTGTGGTATAGGGTTTGATTCTGTCAACCCTCATTTGCCTTCTTTGTGACCTTGAGCAAGTCATTTAACCAGAGGGTGCTTAGGGACAATTAGGAATTTGGGTTAGGCTTCTCAATGGTCCCCTTGACTGCTAGCCTAGTTAACTACCTGTGAAGGGGTATAGTATGCTGGAGGTCTTGAGTTCAAGTATGTGCATCTGTGTATGTGTTTGTAATCTGACCTTAGTCACCATCTTGGCTTTCCTAGTTGAGAGATAAAACTGTTGAGGGAAAACTCAACACCTGTCTATTCAGAGGATCTTGTTGATCCAGCGACAACAAGACTAGCATGGTATGCTGAGGCGTTGGGTTCAAGTCTAAAATGGGAGCTTATATTATCCATCAACTTCTGTGATTGGGTTACATGACGACTGTGGCATTTTATAGGAAGATATTTAAGCAAGTGGATAGAGTGGAAAGTGACCATTTCAGGTTTTAGGAGTAATGGAGGTGTTCTTACATTACAATTACATTTCAGGAAAAACACTCAAGTGTGGTGCTTTTGGTCTGTTTGGTGTGGGTATTAGGATAGCTAGAGTTCTGTGTTGTAGAAAGTAGAGTGGAGTGCTGTAGGCATTACCAGCTGAATTTCAGATCTGCTAGGAGGACAATGTTTTTTGGGCAGGTACAGGGTCACATGCCGTCCAGTAAGTTTTATAGCATTTCTCATGAGGTCTGGGAAGAGATACAGATTATAGCTCTGTGGAGTGTGGTATATTCTTCTGAAGCTCTTTGGAGTGTGGTATGTCCTTTTCTACCACTTCAGAGATTATCTGGTCAGATGAGAAGGGTCAGTGTACTGTGGCAGTCATCTATTGATTACATCAGTGGATGGATTCTAAAAGAAATCAGTGCAGACTGTGATGATGTTAGGTATTGCCAGGTAAAGTAGGGCAGTAGATGTGTAACATGTACCAGCACAGCTGGCTGATAGTTTGTAAAGAATTCTATGTCATTTATATATCAAATTGATTTGTACAGATGTTTGTGCTGAAAAATGTATTTGTAAAGCTGCTTGTGTTAAAAATGTACCAACAGTGTGCCCTGCTGAACAGAAAAAGAAATATATATGTATTATTGTAACTGTTTAAATGTATATGTTTTAACATAGGATACTGGAAGAAAAGAGGTTAATCTGAAACTTTGAAAATAGTTTGAAATTAAATTACCCAACTTAGGCTATAAAGATAGTATCTTACAGTTCTCAATGCAGCCAGAGACAAAAAGTCTGTACCAGGAAGCTTCATCATTATTTATTTATTTATTTATTTTTTTTGTGGGGGGTGAACTAATAGCTACTGCGGAAGGCTGGAGGTTTGGAGTTGTTTTATGACTTCCAGGAGATGCAGTAGATCTTAACAAGGCTGTGTGTGTGTGTGTGTGTGTGTGTGTGTGTGTGTGTGTGTGTGTGTGTGTGTGTGTGTGTGTGTGTGTGTGCATTATTGACACATATGTGCTAAATCCTGACTACTTCTAGCCAAGGGAGAAGCATGGGAACCAGAAGTCAGATGAGAAGATATATGTGATGTTATTCTGTAATCCATCACTAAAAATAATGTTTAATAGAATGTGAGATTGAAGTCTCAGAGCAGTCTGTTCTTGTAACCTGTCAAAGAAAGATCTCTCACCTAGTTCATCTTGCCTTGCTCTAGTAAGTAACCAGGGAATAATAATTATTTAGAACAGTAAGGAAAATATAGTGAGATTAATTACGTTTTGTTTTTATGGTAACTGTTTGAACCTGTCTACCTGTGTTATTTTTAATATTTTCTGTGATTGAAACTATTGTGTTTATTGTAAATAGATATTTAGTATTTTCATGTTCTTTTATTATTAAATATATTTAAACTTTGCATTGTAACTGGTACTTATATATATTGGTGACACTGTGGCTACTTCTGAAAACCTGACTGCTTGGTTCAACATTACCATTTGTATTAATATTAATGCCACTCAGTATAATTGGGTACCCGTGTAAGAGCCTTAAGAGTAGCTAACTTTGGAGTGTCTGATGGCAGTGTAACTACCTTATAGTCTGGTCAGAAGGTGGCATAGCTAGCAAATCTGTGCCAGTATTTCCCAGGTGTGTGTGTGTGTGTGTGTGTGTGTGTGTGTGTGTGTGTGTGTGTGCACGCGCAAATCAAATCTCAAAGAGTGTATGTGTCAGCTGCTTGGAGCAGGTGCACAAAACACTGGTTTTACAGAATGTGTGGTGGAGAACTTGCTTGGACACTCAGCTGAGGTCTCAACTCTATAGCTGTGCCAGTGGGGGAGTCTTATTGCTTACCTGGAAGGAGACACATAGAGAAATCCAGACCCTGGACAGAGTGTGTTCTCTTTGTGCTCTTAAGTGAAATTTTGCTTGATGCAGACAGCCGCATCTGGAAGTACTAGGTATATCCATTTTTGTTGCAAGTGAATGTCCCTCTCCAGTGCCAGTGGTGAGGATTCAGGTCTCTTGATTACTGGCCCAGAGTGAGGACATCATGCAGACAATGTCCACCTTTTATTCAACATTTAAAAGTCTGAATGAAAGGATGAGGATTGGTCATCAGAAACCTTAACCATATTTCTGGTAATGTTAGAAAATCTGGGCTGTCAGTTTGCAATGGGGTCCTGCATACTCCATTTTATTATGAATCCTTTCTAATATAATGTGCACTGTCTTTATATATTCATGTGAAAGGATTCTGTTGTTTACAATAGACAATTATGTTGTATTTTCTGTGGTGTAGATTACATTGGGTTGTCTGTGGCTTGGGGCAAAGGTTGAATTTGATGCCTCCTAACAAGAATGTTTAAGTTCATTAGAAATGTGGAACTATTCATAAGCACCATCTTATCTTGGCTGATGCCCTTTTAGCCAGGCATTGTATTTCCATGCAGCTTTGTATTCATGTTTTCAGTCACTGGCATTCACATAAAAGATTGTTCACACATGCTGCTCAGGGAAGATTTCTGTAAGCTGGTGTATCAACATTGCTTGAGATCCTAATATTATAACAATTGTGTTATGGCATGGAAACATTTAGCTGGGTTAATGTGTGGAGAAATATCAGGTTATTTGAAAAATGCCAGTGTGTGTATGTATTTGGAGTTAAACGTAAGGAAGGCTTCAGTAAAAGTGTGTGTTTTACTGACAGCCTTTCTGTAAGTATTAATACTTTTAAGGAGAGCACTTATTGTTTAGGTACAGATGTGCTACATATGGGACATATGCCTTTAAATGCTAATGATCTGCTAGAATGATTAGTATGTCCACAAAGTGGAGTGTAAATGTAAAAGCATTGTGCATGCCAATAAGAGTCTTTATCGACCATTCTCTGATTCTAATAAGCTGTTTTTATGGTAAATTTTTACCTCGTACTGTTTGGGGCTTTTGGGAATGTTTGAGGAGTGATGATTTTAATTTAGACATGTATAACTTAATATCAGGGTAGGTGTTGCAAGTCTATGTTAGTAAGATCATTTATAATCTTCTAGATGTTTAATTTAAGCTATAGCAGGTGGTAAAATGCTCCAGATCTGTATTTCTAAATTCCTTTATTTACATGCAGTATTTTTGTAGCATGTGCATGTTAAATTTTGCAACAGATTAAGCATATTTGATTAGTAATATTTTATCTATTTTGTCATAGTTTTTATCCTTATTTTATGATCTTGCAGCACATAGACCCAAAAGGACTGTACACATTTAGGATGTAGCACTTGCAAGAGTTTTTCTTTTGGGTGGGGGACGCCTTAAGTGCTTTCTTATAATTTTCTAGTGTGGTGCATTTTGGGTAATTGCTCTCAGGCATGTCTGCAGTAGAAATGCTAACTCTGTGTCATAATACAGACAGACTGCGCAGTAGTGCAACCATAGCATTGTCGCCTCACAGCAACAGGTTCTCCAGTTTAATTCTCGGCTGGTGTGCCTTCTGTGCGGAGTCTGTATGTCCTCCCTGCATTCGTGTGGGTTTCCTCTGGGTGCTCCGGTTTCCTCTCACATTACAAAGACATGCTTCTGAAGCATTTCTCCCTGGGCCTCCGGTGAAAATTGGTTCGTTCCAAGTTGGACTTTCCCAGTTAACATATGTTAAATAAAATAAAATAGATAATACTCAACCCATTGGATTTTGGATGATGAGAATAACACTGGTTATCATGTAATAAACAGAGGAAGCATAAAAATGAAGAATACAGATGTCAACTAAGGCAATTTTCGCTGCTGCTGAAAAATACCACTAACTAATTTGAAAAGAACATGCAATATGTTATGCAGTGTGGTACATTGAAAATACTCTTTCTTTACTAGATGCGGTATATAGATTTGCACCTGACAGGTGGCATCCCCCCATTAAAAGAGTGAGCAAAAGGTAATAAGAATAAGAAAGTACAAGTGCAGTGTCTGGCACATGAATTATTATATTTTTTATTTTAAACAAGAAACGTCTTTCTTGAATTATCAATTATGACATATGCAATCATGCATTTGTACAAATGAAAACAAGCCATATTGACATATTTTTCAGTAAAAAACATTATATACCACATGTAATCATCTATGCAGAACATTAGATAGCTCTTTCAATTCCTCCTTCCCTTACACTTCATTCTTCCTCCAAAACATTATTTTGCAGCTATTGTTCCCACAATTCCCATTTTTACTATTTAATTTGCTCCCACATTTTTCTGAAGATCTAATTTCCAGCTCTTTTATCTGTTTACTATATTCACTACTTCTAGTACTGTTGGTATAGACTTTGATTTCCATTTTCTTGGCACATTAATTCTTGTACACATGATTAGGAAGGCAGTGTGTAGTCCTGTACAGAAAAAATTGTATGTGTGGTCTTGTTGGTAAGCCCATAGCAAACACACTAAGCAAAAAAAAAAAAATGATGACATTCCTTCATTCCAGTCCAGCATCCATTAAAACAATTATCCAAACAAATCTCAGTTTGTGCTCCTCTGTACCCTGATGTGCCTCATGTTCCCCCTCTATTCTCTGTGGCTTCCTGCTTCTTATATGACAAACTTAGTTATAAACTTTCACCATGTAGGCCTTCTGATGACTTAGACAGTAGAACATTACAACGTTTAATTCGTAGAGTGCTTAGGTCTTAGAATCAGGACTCTCAACTGCTTGGTAGAGTATCAACTTTCATTTTTGGGGAGTAGCATACATTAATGTCGAGTATTCTTTTTGTATTCCTGTCCTCTATGTCCAGGAATGGGTAGCACAGTTCTTCCTTTTTTATACTCTCTTTTTTATGTTACTGCTGTATATGCAGGGCCCTTAATCTTTAGCTAGGTATACCACATACAGTGTTAGCTTCCTGACGATTGGAGAAGCTTCCTGAAGATTGAAGAATGTGCCTTTTTCTGATAACTTTTGCTCATTCCCCAACTGGGGACACCTGCAACATGACTTAGACCCCTTTTCTTTACATCAGTATTCTGATGTAATAGATTTACAGCAGTTTTCTTAAAATATATAGATGCCAATATCTTTTAGTGATAGCATTTTGGAAAAAAAATGTAGTAATCATTGTTCCATGTTTACATAACCAGTGCAAGATGCTCCCATATACTGGCGGATGTGTGCCATTAATGCACACTTCACTTTAAAGTAACATATAGGCATGATGCTGTGCTGAAAAGTCCCTTGCTGTGTGAAATCCACCTGGAGTACTGTATTTGATGATGGAAGAGACTCATAGGTTCATAGGTTCATAGATTGGTACTAAGCTAACTGCTCTTTTGAGCCATTTCAAGCCTAGCCAATTATCCCTTGTGAGACTCAAACCCTGCACCTTGTGTTTGTAAGGCAAATACCTTAACCATTAGGCCACCCTCCCAACCCCACTCACTGTACAGTTTAAGGAATTATAGGAAAGCTGAGCAAAATGGTATGATAGGATAAAAGACATTTCAGAAAACACATTCTACATTGGGGAGAATCTAGTCAGAGGTCACATGCTTGAACCTCAAAGTTTTAGACAGGTAAAACAGTGTGGTCAGGGAAGCTGCAGCTAAGTAACCATATAAGGTAGTGATAAAGGTAAAGCGTGTGATGAAGAAGTAGTTCATTACCAAAAGAGTGGTGAACATGAGCAAGTGGCTGTAATTGTGTATAATGGAACCAGGCAGGGGCAGGAGCAAAAGCATGACATATGGAGTAGTAGGCATTAAAGCTATGACAGATGTCATACTCCTGCAAGTTATGTTAGGGTGCACTTTTATAAATACGCCAGCTTTAGTCATCCAGCATGTTTTACATTGCTGGCTATGTGGCTGTGTTCTGCTAAATTATAAATACAGACTGACCCTGCACTGCAGGAAGAATCAGTGATAGCGTTGGGCAATGGTTTTCACTCAGTTACCAGGAGCATGATGAAGCCAAGCAAAACAAAGTATTTCCGGAATCTGAAATGTAATATACATAGCTAGTACTCACTGTGATGAGAAAATCTTATACGGCTATGAGCTTTCCTTATTTATTCATAAACCACTAAATAAAACAGAAATTGACAAATACCAGTTAAAACAAGTGAAACTGCTGAGAAGTCCATGCACATGTACATGTATACAGGTGACACTTTCCTGAGGAATGCAACATAACTTTGAAGCTGTCACCTTTCTTTGTGTAAATTGTTTTTCTCACTGTTTTAAGTGTTGTATTACATAAATGAGGCATTGCTTTATCTAGAAGGAAATGGTACACATAATAAATAGTGCAAGTACTGTAGATGTTACAAAAAGTTACTAATTGCCTGGAATTGTGCCTAATCTGAAATGGAGTGTGAAAATCTGAATAGCAGACAGACTGTTAGTGTGCAGTAACATACCTACGCTTTCTTGTTCTTTGTTTTACTATTGATTGGCCCATAAAACATTGCAAAGCAGCTTGCAGAGGCTGTAGGTTTTATTTGATTTCCATTTCAGACCTGGACTGGAAAACTCATTTTCACAGACACAGTAAATCCACAGTTCACTCTGTCAACGTAAAAGTATTTTATCAAAAGTTGCCTAAAATTAATATTAGATATTAATCACTCCCTTCCTAACAATGCGTACTTGCAAATCTTCCTGGATAGTTGTCTAGTCTGTGGTATTTGAACAGCAGTTTTTTATAAACCCCGAGTATGAATCTAGCTAGGTTATGTCTTTGGATAGCAGAAATATAAAATGTAAGGCTTTCCAAAGAACGTTGTTCTCATGTAAACATGGGTTGCAGTGGTTAATGTTGTTGTCTTGTAGTTCCGTGGCTCATTATTTGATATAAAACTGGATAATCTCTGTGTGAAGCTTGTACAGTCTCCTTATATTGGTTTATGCATAATCTATAACCTTATTTGTCATAGTGTAGCTCTATGACTCATAGTGACCCCTCCTAAATCATTGGTCCTTGGTCTCCCTTAGCTTTGCCTTGAACCCCCATTTTCCTTTCTTCTGATTATACCCATTCCCTCACTGCTACTTTTCAGGCACCACTCACTCTCATCTTCTAACATACAAGCATATCTGGGCTTTCTTTAGGATGCATTTTTTTACAATTCTCTGTCCACTTCTGCATCGTGCTGCTATTAGTCCTGGACCCCTTAAAGCCTGTTTCCGATTAGTGCAGCTTTTTATTTTCCTAATTAGCAAGGATATTCACCACTGTAATAGCTTAATTCCCCTGATTTTGGTTTTGAGCACCTTTGTAGAACTTCAACTGGTTTAGTTTGCTCAAGAAATTTGTCTTTCCTTTCCATTTATGATGCCTTCTAGTTACATCAATGTGGAGTGCAAACCTGGACAGCACTCCTACATTAGAAGCATGGACATTTCAATCACATTGCTTCTTGTTATGGCTATTTATTTGGTGACTGTCCCTCCACCATCCAGATAGCATAACAGGACCTCCACCTTAAGAAAGAAATGTATATAGCATTCCCTTGGACATTGATTGGTCTTTTAGTGGGATATCTCCCAGTATTCATCTTGTCACAATCCCACGTTATGTACTTTTCAGTCCCCCTTAAGTAGGCCCATTTTGTACGTCGGTAGGAGAGGTATCAGGTTAGGAATACTCATTGCAGTAAAGTATAGCACACATCAATGCATGACTGAATTGATGGTTTGACCAAAGCTCACCTGCCTATCTGTCCTTCTATGCAACTCTGGAGTGAAAATCCCATACAAGTTAAAACTTCCAATGCATTATGTAGCACCTAGCCACTAGTGGAGGGTTAATCACAGCAGGACAGCCTAAGAGTGATATCAGAAGGCATCTGTGGCTGAGAATAATAACATCTTGAAAGTGGTGTGGTTTGCTGACACACTGGCATTTTCTGTAACACCAGAGTGGGGAAAAGGTCACCAAAATTTACCGTTATATAGGGCCCTGGAGATGTACTGGCTAAGCAGATAGTCTCACCAGGGCATGACAGATATCCTGTACCAGAGAGTCTGATCTCCAATGTTCACAGGTCACATAACGTCTGACATGCACACCACCTCTGAAGTGGGTATACCCAGTGTGCAGGAGGGACACAGGAGGGATAAGTGACGCTCTCTTTATTCCATATTTGTTCTTGATATGAGTGCATTGCTCAATGTTAACAAGATGTGAAGGTTAGTGGTTCTGATGGAGATGGCTACTCTGCACAGCATTGTCAAGGTGGTGAGTGTCCTCCTTTGCTTGTTGGAGGGCATGCTCCAATTATGTGATGACCTGCTTTACAGGGGCATTGAGCAAACATTGCTGAAGAGGCTACTGGTGGCAGAATTTGCCTTCATCTGTGATAAACATTGCAACTGATGTCTGATTTGCCTTTGCAGGTCATACAGTCTGTGGCTATTGGACAGTTTGAATGAGAGGTGATTGGGCAGAAGCTGTCCCTTATCAAACTACACAGACTACTACTCAGATGGAAATAACTTCATGTGCAGGTACATGTTCTGCCACCCCTAGTCATTCATGTTAACCAGGTAGTTGATGGTAACACTCCTTTGGCTCAACACATGGGGATGCCTCATCAGGGTACAAGTGGATGGTCTCTTGGTAACACCTTTCCTTCCCATGGGCTGGATCTAGCCCTGACACCAAAAGCCAACACAATGGATGCTGGCAGTGGTCACATTATGATAATCTAGTCCCATAGATGGAGAATTTGTTCCCTACTTTCTCACAATATCTCAAAGTACTTGTCTACTGTTTTCACCTCTAGTGACTCCTACTCCACATTATAGTATTGCAGTCACTTGTCACTGTGTCTGCCAATCTGTGTGATGATGACTCTGACCTGTACACATCCTAAATTATGTGATATAAGTTCATAGGTAGTTACGAAGCATGTGGTCAAGGAAACCACTGAGGAGCCAAATCTAGTTTCCCAACTGCCCTGTAGCAAAGCTTGGTAAGAGACATGCTCAGAGCCACAGAGTAGGCTGCTAAGGGAATCAAGCCATGAAGTCCAGGAAGCAGCTTGTTAGTAGCTCTTAGCCTTAATCCTCTGTAGTGACTGCCATGCTGATGTCTGATAAACAGACTGGCTAACCCATGTACTGAGCTGCATAGCCTGGCTGTGATAATGCAAGTATAATTTTATTTGTTGCTGTCTGCATCATGGTTCATAATTGCAGAGTGGACAATCACCTATTCTACACTGCTGTAATGTATTTCTTCCACCTCTGCTTCGGCTGTAGTTCTGTCACTGCATGTTCCTTCTCTGACTCTCTATCTTTGCCCTTCTGCTGGGATGTCATACCATGATATTCACCTCCTGCTCTACAGTACAATGATGTGGACCATTGCCTGCACAAGAAATATCTTGCTGCATCTATCAAGACCATGTTACTCTTGCGGATTTTGAACATTAGCTCTGTCACTTCAGTTGTCCAAATACCCTTCTTACTGTGTGATACATTTCTGCACATACTAAATTGTTGGTCATTTCCTGCATGGTCTGATGGACATATATAGGGGTCATCAACCAGGGCTATAGGACACATCTAGCATCATGTTCAATATACAACACACAACATATTACATATGGCCTGCTGTATATGTGCATCATATATATCTGTGTAGGTCTGTCTGTCTGGCATGTTATGTGCACCTACCAACCAGGTAAGCCTATGCAAATGTCCTTATGAAAACTGCTGATATAGGTCTGATGTGTGTCATATGTGTGGATTATATGTGCTGCCTGTGTGATTCACAGATACATTATAAGTAATGACATGCACATTATGGATCAAGTGTCAGTTAAGGGGATAGAAGCATTCCTGTCTATGTACGACAGGCCCTTTGGCTGGGCGAGCATTGACAGCAGCAAGCCTTGACTGCAATGTGGGACCAAACAATGGCACCCAGGACCTCAGGGAAATGAGCAATCTCACAGAAGGTCCACATAGCACTGGTTCCATCCTTTGGTGCTCTGGTGAAGCAGATATGCTGATCTGTTGCTGAGATCTCAGAAAAGCAGAGCAACATTTTCTAAACACATTTTCATAAACCTGTCAGAGTTCATTCCGTTTTGCTTTACTCAAGAGGTGAGTTTCTTGGCAGCCCTCTCTTGAACACTTAACATCAAAGATCGGATCATATTTTTCTGTACTATACTAATTTTTCATAACCAAAAGTTTCCAGCTTTCTATGTCACATACTTTTGTCATTTAACTTATAATCCTTCTGACAAAATTTGATTATTGGTTTGTAGGCAGTTTTGAGAAAGTGTTTCCAAATAGTTCCCAATATGGCAAAATAGCAATGAAAATATTAAACTTGGAGAATGGTAACTGCAGCCATATATTCTTGCAGTGTGTGTGTGTGTGTGTGTGTGTGTGTGTGTGTGTGTGTTTCTGTGTGCACAACTCTGTTTTCTGAAATACTAAGCAGTATTAATTTAAAATCTCCACTGATGATCTATTTTACAAGTTCATAGGTTCACAGGTAGGTACTAGGCTATCAGCCCAAGGGCTTAAGTAAGCCTAGCCAACAAGGTTCCCTGGCTTACACCACCCAAGAAAGTTATTTTCCTGTGCTACTGTCGAGCAGAGCCACAGAGGTGATCCCTGGGGTGTATTTCCTATTTCCCATCCACTCATCAAAATTTTTTTTTGAAGAGTGCTAATGAGGAACTTTGCTTAACATAGATGGGTAGCTTGTTCCAGAGTATGGGAAGTCTCTGGGACAGGAATCTATCCCTCCAGCATGTCCTGTTTATTGTGGTGACAAGGTTTAGGTCCCTAGACCGTGTAGCTCGGAGGGATTGAGATTTCTTTAGGTGTAGCATGTCCAACAGCTCCGGGTTTGACATAGCTTTATATGTTAGGCAGAGATCACCTTGGAGTAAAGCTGTAGTTTTTTGAGATGGTCATTGTAGGGCATCTGTTTGAGGCCAGTAATCCTCTTTGTGAGGTACTTCTGTGGCCTTTACAGCTGCTGCAGATGTCTTGTGAGGTACATTCCAAAAGGGACATTGTACTCTATAATGGGTCTAATGAGTGTTGAGTAGAGGGGAACAATGACCTCTTTTTTCCCGGATGAGAGCCCTTTTGTGATGAGGTGTGCCACATAGAAGGACTTCCTGACTACTGTGCCAATGTGATTATTAAAGGAGAGACTACTGTCCACCAGAGTCCCTAGGTCTCTTATCACACATTCGGTGTTAAGTAGACTGTTGCCTATGTGGCAGTTCATGGGTACAGAGTTTTTACCAAAGGGGATGACAATACACTTTTTGGCATTGAGCTTGAAGCCATGGCTGTGATACCAGGCATCTGTCTCAGTGAGGCACTTCTGTAGGATGCCCACATCATTTTGGGACTTGACTATGGCTCCTAGTTTGTAGTCATCTGCAAATTTTGTTAGCCAGAGGTCTTCTGTGTTAGCCTGTACTTCAGAGAAGTAGATACCAAACAGGAGAGGTGCCGGGACTGAACCCTGTGGTACTCCACTTGTCACTAGTTTGAAGTCAGATTTGGAGTCTGCAACTTTTACATTGTGAGTTCTGTCAGTGAGCCAATTGGCAACCCATCTTGAGACATAGGGATTTATACCTAGTTTAGCTATAATTCTAGAATGGAGGAAGATGCCAAAAGCCTTGACTAGATCAAGATATGCTGTGTGAACCACCTTATCCTCGTCTACGGCTTTGGTGACTGCCTCAAAGAAGTCAGTCAGGTTCAGGAGGCATGATCTGCCTTTCACAAACCCGAACTGGGTGGGGTCCAGAGTTTGGAGGATACCAATGTCTTTGTTTGAGTTCCATGATGATATGTTCCATAGCCTTGCAGATCAGGCTTATTAGGGTAATAGGGCGATAGTTCCAGGGATCAGTGGTGGCTCCCCCTTTGTAGAGTGGAATAACTGTTGCTGTGCACTATTCAGTGGGCACAAAGCCTGATGTGAGGCTATGATTGAACGTGGTGCTTAGGTGGGGAGCCAGCTCGTTCTGAAGTTCATGTAAAACACAGCCTGGGATGTTGTCCGATCCCATGGATGCTGTGTTTTTGGCTTTAGAGAGTGCAGCTTTTACTTGCGTAGTTGTGATTACAGGGACTCTGCATTCTTCCTGTGTAGATATGGGCCCTTTATGGGGTGAGAGGGGGGTATAGCACAGAACCTATATGCCAGGATGTTGGTAATATTAGTTGGTTTTGTAATTTTCATGCCGTTGAGCTGTAACTCAGAGCAGATCTGGGTGTTGCCATTGAGATTCTTGACATAGCTAATAGAATGCTTTCTGGTTGTCCTTAGAATCAGTGGTGATTTTTTTTTTCGCAGCTAGCTTGGGAGGATCTTGTAAGGGATCTCAGCTTCTTACTGTGGCTGACCATGGAGCTCCTCCACTCATGGGATTTTACTCTCCTTTGCAACAGTTTATTCCTTCTGTTGTACAGTTTGTTTATGGCAGGGGACCACCAGATTGGGTTCCTTTTTTTGGAGGATAATGTCTTGGTTCTGTTTGGGATAGCACAATCCATGCAGTCATGTAAGTGCTTATAGAGTGCATTTGTGTAGGACTCATCAGTTGTAACTGTATTGTTCATCTGCATGGTTGTCATGAAGTTCGCCACTTTTGTCTTAAGAAGCATGAAGTTGGCTTTGGAGAATTTTTTACCATGGTTTCCTTAATGGGCGGTGGAGGCGGGATGTAGATATCTAGGATGATTAGCTTATGGTCGGATCGGACCAACGAGGACCTGACTTCAGGTGGGGAACACCAGTCACTCATGATGGTAATGACTAGGTCTAGGATATTGTTGCCTCTGAAATCCATATCTGTTATTATTTATTTATTTCTCTCAAAACTTTCTCATAATCTATTATATCACATTTATGAATAAAGTGTGTATTTAAGAAAATATTTTTAGAAATATGGGTTGATGTAATGTATTTTGCTTCTGAAAGTCCTGGAGTGAGATTTACATAAGATGGGGTAAAGGACACCACCATATCCATTTTTTTTGTTTTGTAGATACATTTTATATTCAAATACATAGATGCCATGATTGAATGCCGACCATATTAGTTCTGTCAATGAAATGTTTAAATGAGAAACACCTAAGAAATAGTCTAGGGCCTTCATTCCTTGAACATATTCTGTACTGTTTTACAAAGTATGGTATGCCAATGATGAGCCAGAAAAAAATTCTCAGTTCATACAGATGAATGTAGAGGTTCAGTGCATTTATTGAGCATTGTATGTGTGGCTTTCAGTGAATCCATATTTACATGTGACTTTCAGTGAATCCATATTTAATTAATCAGAGTTAATGTGTTCCCCAGCTTTTCCAAATTATGATGGCATCCTAATATTGTTTGCCTCCTAGGCAGTGTATCTAAACTTTTGTTTATCTTGGGTCTGCAACAAAAAGTTGATATGTTAAAGTTGTCATTGTCCAAGATCTTATTTATATTAGGACTAAGAATCTGCCCTAGGTCATTTACAAGCCTAGCCAGAGTGTGTTTGGCTTTCGCCACCCATTTTAAATGAATTTTGCTATGCCCTTCGAGGTTAGTATACTGTGCCTCTGTCTAACAGTGACACAGAAGTGATACCAGGGGTAAATCTACGATCTCCCATCCACTCATCAAGATTCCTCTTGAAGAGAGTCAATGAGGGACTCTGCCTAACCTGGACTGGGATTTTATTCCAGAGTGAAGGGAGCCTCTGGGTTATGAATCTGTCCCTCCAGCATGTCCTATTTATTTCAGTGCTGAGGTTCAAGTCTCTTGAGCACGTAGCTCGATGGGATTTGGATTTTCTGAGGTGCAGCATGTCCATTAATTCCGGGTTGGACATGGCTTTATATGTCAGGCACAGATCACCTCTGAGCAGGCGGTATGCCACTGAGTAGAGCTGGAGTTTCTTTAACCTGGCAGCATATGGCATTTGTTTGAGCCCTTTGATCCTCTTGGTGAGGTACTTTTGGGGTCTTTCCAGTTGCTGCAGGTGTCTGGTAAGGTACATCCCAAAAGGGGCATTGTACTCAATTATGGCCCTGATGAGGGATGAGTAAAGAGGCACAATGACCTCCCCTGATCTAGATGTGAATCCCTTCATGATTAGGTGGGCTATATAAAATGTTTTTCTAACCACTTTGGCCACGTGGTTGTCGAATGAGAGATTGCTATCAACTTGGGTCCCCAGGTCCCTAATTACTTCTTCCATACTTAATGGATTACCACCTATGTGGTAATTTGTGGGCACTTTGTTTTTGCCAAAGGGGATGACTATACACTTTTTGGCATTTAGCTTGAGGCCATGGCTCTGGCACCAGTTGTCTGTTTCTATGAGGCCCTTTTGTAGGATGCTTGTGTCGGCTGGAGAGTCGATTATGGGGCCCAGTTTGCAGTCATCTGTGAACTTGGTCAGCCACAGTCCTTCTGTGTTGGCCTGTACCTTCAAGAAATATATACCGAACAAAAGAGGTCCCAGGACTGAGCTTTGTGGGACGCCACTTGTAACTGGTTTGGAGTCTGACATGGCTCCAGCAATTCTAACCATATGGGTTCTGTCCTTGAGCCAGTTTGCAACCCATCTAGTGATATAGGGGTTTATATTTAAGCTGGTGAGCTTATCTATAATGCCCGAGTGGGGTATTGTATCAAAGGCTTTTGTGAGGTCCAGGTAGGCTGTGTGGACCACTTTCCCCTTGTCAATGGCCTTGGTGACTGTTTCAAAGAAATCAACCAGGTTTAAGAGGCAGGATCTGCCCTTAACAAAGCCGAACTGGGTAGGATCCAGTGTCTGTAGGACCCCAATATCTTTATTTATGAGGTCCATGATGATCCTTTCCATAGCTTTGCAGACTAAGCTAGTCAGGTTTATGGGGCGATAGTTTCCAGGATCCATTGAGGCACCACCTTTGTGGAGAGGGACCACTGTTGCTGTACGCCACTCTTTGGGTACATATCCTGTAGTAAGGCTGAGATTGAACAGTAGTTTTATGTTTGGGTTTAGTTCTTCTTGGAGTTCATGTAGGATGCAGCCTGGGACACCGTCTGGTCCCATTGATGCTGTGTTTTTTGCTTTGGAGAGGGCGGCTCTTATCTGAGCATCTGAGATGTCAGGGGGGCAGCACTTTGCTGGGATAGATATTTGCCCTTTTGGTGGGGAAGGGGGGGAGAAGTTTGCGCTGAACCTGTCAGCTAGGATGTTGGCAATGTCTCTGGGTTCATTGTATTTTTTGTCATTTTGGACTAATTCTGAGCATATCTGGGAATTCCCACCCAGGTTCCTAACATAACTAAAGAAAGCCTTGTGATTATCCTTAGTGTCCTGTGCAATTTTTCTCTCAAAGCTAGCCTTAGACGACTTTATGAGTGCCCGTAGTTTTTTGCTAATACTGATCAGAGATGCCTTCCCTTTTTGGGATTTTACTCTTTCATGTAGTAGCTTCCTCCTTCTATTGTATAATTTGTTTATGGCTGGGGTCCACCAGACAGGACGCCTGCCTTTGGAGGATTGGGTCTTGGTTTTATTTGGGATTGCATGATCCATGCATTCCTGAAGGTGTTCATAGAATGCATTTATAAAGGATTCTGCGGTCTGGGCTGTATTTTCCACAGGACCGGGGGCTTTGAAGGATTCCACCTTGGTTTTGAGGAGTGTGAAATTTGCTTTAGAGAAGTTTTTCACTGTGGTTTTCTGGGCAGGGGCTGGGGTCGGGATGTGAATATCTAGTGAGATTAGTTTATGGTCTGATCTTACCAGTGAGGGATACACTTCTGGTCTGGAGCATAGAGTCCCCATATTGGTGATGATCAGGTCCAGTATGTTTTCCCCTCTTGTGGGAGTGGTAACAAGTTGTTCCATAGCATTTGAGTTTATAAATTCTAGGAAACTTTGGGCTAGGGTGTTGGAGCTAGAGTAATGCTCCCAGTCTATGTTTGGGTAGTTGAAGTCACCCAATATAATGGTGTTTGGAGAGACCTTCATATTTTCCAGCGTTCTCAGGAAGGCTGAGTGGGGTTCCTTGGTTTGGGAGGGTGGTCTGTAGCAGGCTATAAACTGGAAGGCAGTTTTACCCACTGTTAGTTACACATGGATAGTCTCTGATGCTTCGTGCTGTGCCACCAACCTGGAGGTGTGGGTATCTTTGACGAATATTGATACTCCCCCTCCTTTTGTGGTTCGGTCCAAGTTTCATGGGTCTATTTCAGTAGACTGGCGTTTCACTTAACTGACTCCCACTTAGCCGAGACAAAACCACCGTCAACTTCAGAAGACCGATACCCGGAACACCGACTTTTCACGACAGGTAAATAACCACTTGGCCATCCCCAAAAAAAACTAAATGAAACATAACTAAACTCACTGATTTTGGGGGGATTCACCCCCCCAAACCCCCCTATGTGGAGACCTTTGTCCCCACACTCCCTAACTAAATATACCAACTGCTAGATTGCACTACCACAGGGGTTAAGGGGCAAAGATCAACAAGATGGCCAAGCAGTTACTTACCTCACTTGAGAAGTCAGTGTTACAGGTGTCAGTCTTCTGAAGCTGTTGGTGGTTTCATTTTGGCCAAGTGGGAGTCGGGTACTGAAGTAGACCCATGTATACATATATATATATATATATATATATATATATATATATATATATATATATATACATATATAGATATATATAGATATATTTTATCTCATTGACTTTCATATTCCAAATGATCATATGTTACTGAATGTTTATAACATTCCCTGTTGTATCTGCTTCTTTAATAATGATGTTTGTATTATCCTGTGAATCATTTACTGCCATTCATTGTTTGATATATTAGTCAGTATTCTATTTTCTGCACAATGCTCTTTAAATGTACCAACAAAACTATGTTCTTTTTATGTATGAGGAGTATTAATGTGCAAGCTGGTTAAGGAGAAAATATGAAATGCTTCATACTTTAAATTCCGATTATTGCTATTATCAACCGCATATTATACAAGTCCATCTAAACAACCTAAATACATCAGTCCTGTCAGATTTTGTTATGTTTTTGCAGTCACTCTGTTCATGGTATGGTAATGTCAATAGACTACATAGGACTTATTATAGGTGAGTCAAATATACACAGGTTGAATATGAGTACAAACTGAGGTCTGAGGAACCCATCATATAAATAGTAAATGTACTGTCAAGTGTTTTGCACATACACCATATGTCTGAACCTGCGGTTCCTCTTGTACTGAGCAGGATTACTATTGCAACAACACATTATCAGTAGAGTAAAAGTAACCTGTCTCATGACAGTCTAATCGCAGCTCATGTTCCCAATTAGAGAGTGAACAATTGAAAGGTTGGTGAATTCTGCTTCACAATGATAGGAGAAGCTGACATTGAAGGATCAAAAAGCAGTGTTGCTGTGAACGCTTGGCCTCCACAAGCCAGTTTTCCCTATGGTAATTTTTCTGACACCTCCTGCTTAAAACCGCAAAAATTCAGAAGGATCATGAGGCCCTGCTTTCACTGTCTATATTCTTCTTCTTCTTTCGGCTTTCCCTAGTTAGGGGTCGCCACAGCGGATCACCTTGTCCGATCATATTTGGCAATGGAGTTTTACAGTGTCGAGTTGGCACACAACCTTCCACAGAAGGCACACACATGCAAACTGAAAATTAAGATAATGTGAGCATTTGCCCTTCTGCTCCATGGGAGATTTCTGTCCTCCCTGAGCTCATCTTAGGACAGCTGCGTTACTCTTACAGGTGTACTACCCCAGTAAAACTCCCCACCTGACACTATCCACAGAGCAGGTCACTCCCATATGCCAGGGTATTTGGAACCAGATGTGAGAAATGCACTGGGACTCAACCCCCCCCCTCCCGCCTCACCGGGTAAGTGAAAAAATGATAAGAGTAGTGGTATTTTACTGGCGGCCAACACCTCCCACTTATTCTACACCTCTCATGTCTCTTCACTGTTTCAGACTAGAGTCAAGCTCAACAGGGTCTTCTTTCCCTGCTGATTCTGCCAAGCCAGTTCCCTTGGCTGTAGTTGTGCTAGATATTAGGTACAGTGGGAATCTCATTCATCAATTCATGTGCATCACTAATTAGATGACAAGGCATTTGGCTACCTTAAGAGAGTCATAGTTACTCCCAATGTTTAACCATGCTTCATTGAATTTCTTCACTTTGACATTCAGACCACTGGGCATAAACTTTTTTTCTGGGGTCCTACCATCGAACCATCCAAACCTGAATGTAGTTGTTAATATCCAGCCTGTTTAGTTTTATAACCAAAATGGTGAGTACAATTCAAGCAAATACATTAATGAAATAAGGGGATTTAACATCAGCCTGCAAGACTTAATCTAGTGTATAGAGATTATTCCCATAAATGTACTCTGTTGGATACACACACTCTCTTAATTGTACACTATTCCCATAAATGTAATCTGCTGGTCACACGCTCTTAATTGTACACTATTCCCGTAAACATAATCTGTTGGTTACACACTCTATTAATTTTAGACTATTTCCATAAATATAATCTGTTGGTTACACACACTCTTAATTGTACACTATTCCCATAAAAGTAATCTGTTGGTTACAATCACTCTTATAGACTATTCCCATAAATATAATCTATTGGTTACAAACACTCTTTATTGTAGACTATTCCCGTAAACATAATCTGTTGGTTACACACACTCTTAATTGTAGACTTTTCCCGTAAACATAATCTATTGGTTACACATGCTATTAATTTTAGACTATTTCCATAAATATAATCTGTTGGTTACACACACTCTTAATTGTACACTATTCCCATAAATGTAATCTATTGGTTACACACACTCTTTATTGTAGACTATTCCCGTAAACATAATCTGTTGGTTACGCACACTATTAATTTTAGACTATTTCCATAAATATAATCTGTTGGTTACACACACTCTTAATTGTAGACTATTCCCGTAAACATAATCTATTGGTTACACATGCTATTAATTTTAGACTATTTCCATAAATATAATCTGTTGGTTACACACACTCTTAATTGTACACTATTCCCATAAATATAATCTGTTGGTTACACACACTCTTTATTGTAGACTATTCCCATAAACATAATCTGTTGGTTACACACACTCTTAATTGTACACTATTCCATAAATGTAATCTGTTGGTTACACACACTCTTAATTGTACACTATCCCATAAATGTAATCTGTTGGTTACACACACTCTTAATTGTACACTATTCCATAAATGTAATCTGTTGGTTACACACACTCTTAATTGTACACTATTCCATAAATGTAATCTGTTGGTTACACACACTCTTAATTGTACACTATTCCATAAATGTAATCTGTTGGTTACACACACTCTTATTTGTACATTATTCCATAAATGTAATCTGTTGGTTACACACTCTCTTTATTGTACACTATTCCATAAATGCAATCTGTTGGTTACATGCTCTCTCTCTTCATTTCATAAAATTATGCCATTGCACATCTTCATTAGTTTTTCCTACTTGGTCTCTCAGAAGTCTTAATGTTATAAAGCTTGACTGTTTTACTGAATATTTTTTGGTTTATTTCTCACATAACCAAGACCTATTAAGACACTATCCAATCATCAGGTACTGCAAGGAGAACATTTAAATATAAAATAGAAAGCAAGTCCTGAAATTACCGTGTTCCTTTCTCTCTCTGCCAGTGAGTTTGTTGGAAATATTTTTAGTTACTTAACTGATGATTTTTTTTGGTAGAAACCGATCAGGGATTGCAACAGTCTAGAAGCCCTGATGAGTAAGGAAGCCTGTAGGTTCCACTTGTGTGTTATGGAACAGATGATTTAGTATAGGTACCATTAGAGTAAGTATAAATTTGATTAATTTTGGTTATGGTTATATTTAAATGAGCTACAGTGTCAGCATGTTCAGATATGGCATACCACAGTGATTTCTTTAACTCTCTTAGTGATACCCTATTAGCTGGTATGGGTGAAAGATGGGCTGTTCATTGGTAGTTATCAGGCATGCAGTCCAGAAGAGCATTAAGGAGCCTAGCCCAAATTCTCAAATTGCCTCAATGTGTTTAGTTATGTGACTTGCTTAAAGTAAATGAAAGTGGAAAGATTCAACCTCCCTTGGGAAAGGATGCAGCTTTTTAGTCCTCTGCAATAAATTCAAGGCTATTACCCTCTGCATAACTAGAATTATACCCCATACTAAGGAGATGGGTGGGAATGTAGAGTGGAAACAGTTATTACATTAGGGCATGGGGGAAGGAATCCTAGATGATGAGCATAACATAACACATCCAGGGAGACCCTGTGCAATGAGCATTATACCCCACAGTGGAAGTTGGGGGAACTGTGGACAGTGTGCATTACTGCACATGTTAATGAAGGTGGATGTGGTGGACCCCAGACGTAGGTATTCATGTACCTTACATGATTACAGTAAGTACTGCCTGTGTATCACTATGATCTCTCTTTTCATTCTTTTTATTGGGGCATGTCATAACATGTAGTCGAGGGCACAACGGTGAAGGCATCTGTGGGTGATTATTCAATGTAGCGCTAAACATCACTATGTGATAGCATCCTTGGAGGATATAAATCATGCAGCTCAGAATCAATGTGCAGTGTTTTTTTTTACTTTCACCTATCACACGCATCGTCTCTTTGTCTGTCTCTTCTGGTGAGGTTGATACCATTACGTTGACTAGTTTTTATTACAATTAGTTCCCCAAATCCAGTCTGTTTACAAAGATCTATGATAATGCCTTTTAAAAATAAATAAATTAAACAAACGCCTGCCAAAGTCATGATGCAGTAGTTAATTTGACAAATGCAGCTGCATGGCATTAATGTTTTTCAATATTTTAATTTGGAGCTAATACATCATGATTGTAACATCTGTCATTATTAGTATAGCTGCAGTGTATGTCAGTCTTTGGCACTGACAAATACTTATTCAATAATGTGTCCCTGTATGTCTGTTTTACTGTGTAAAATCACAGCTTGATTTTTGCTTGCAAAGATGTGTATACATTTCTAGACTAAATTATTTTTTGCATTTCTCTTTTTCAGCTGATAGTGTTTGAGGAAGCTGTATTCTTACTGTATTCATATTCCTTTAACCACGATAACCATCTGATTGTGTATAATTAACTTATTTGTTTATATTGTGTATATAAAATCTTTCTTCTTTCAGTGGACTGTCATTACTTTTGCTGCTATAGTTTATGCTTCATTGCACAGTTTATTTTTTCCTTCTGCAAACGCAAGTAGGGACTTCACTTGACTCTAAATTGTCATAACCCTGCACTTATTCTCTGTAATGAATGCTGCTTTCCAAACTCATTTCTGTTTTTTACATTAAAACAAATACTGAAAACACTTCAAAACTCACTTTTTTCAAACATTGATCATAGTTATTGATTTTTTTGGTGCAGTTGAAGTTTTATCTCATATCCTCAGGCCCCTGATTGCCTCTTGAGTGTGTACATGTGAAGCCCATTTAAATGAATTTCCAAACATTTGGCTGCTACTTAGATGCTGGTAGCCACCCTTGACAGATGCAGTTTAGGTCTGATTGGTATTAATAAAATAAAATAATACCTTCACAGTTTCCTCCATAAAATACATCCTGCTGGATTGCAGTTGACCAGTCTGTTCTTGCAAATTCCCCTGTCATCTAGAGACATAATGCTGTGAACTGTGAAAGAAGGATCATTTGGGAGAATGCAACACTGACTGGCACTGGGAAATAGCTGGCTACTTATTACACTGTACTGGGCATGTGTAAATAAAGACTTGCTATATCTTCTAAGTCATACAGTTACAATCTGTTACACATTGCTTGTTCAATACATTTCAGAGCACCCCACTTCTTAGTCACACACAATTCATTGTAGGCATGTTTTATAGCTGTGTGGGACATCAGCAGTTGTGTCAAGGCAACAATATGCATTTTGCAGAATACATTGTGAAAGTACCATTTACTGTTTATACCAATCACTTGGACAGACTTTGCCTGATGTTGCTGCCTGCCACCATGTGTGAGTTTAATGTCTCTACACAGCTTTGAGTTTATAGTCTACATTATTTCACTTAACCTTCACAGCACTGGTTTATTCAGTTAGTGTTCTTACGAAGATGGTGTCATACTGTGTTTCAGATAGGGATCTTGCCAGCTGCTTGTAAGAATGTTTACTTTTTTTAATGGCTCTGCCTTCCTATTTATTTTAGTATCATCCCACGCTTCTGTGTGTAACCTCTAAATAGTAAGTTTTCTACTTTTATCCCATTTATTATGACCACCAGCAAGTATCTTGCTGTTTTTGTTGCATTTATTGTTTTCTAGGATGCTTTCCATATGCATTTCTCTGCAGTTCTTTGTCTTTCATTTAAGTGTGTGTATGTGAGTATATATTTGTATCTATATCTGTCTCTCTCTCTCTGTGTGTATATATATATATATATATATATATATATATATATATATATATATATATGTATATACATATATATGGATTCATGTTATAATCTCGAAATACTGAAAGGTCGAATTTCAGTATATCGAGACCATAAAGTCGAATGATCAAAATAGTGAAAGTGCGAAATTGCAAATCCGGCTAAGTCAAATTTGCATTTATGGCTTTACGTTACATAATGTGTAGTGTATTGTGTGGATGGTGTCCAGTGTAGTGTGTGGATGGTGTCCAGTGTAGTGTGTGGATTGTGTCCAGCGTAATGTGTGGATTAAGGTGGAATTTAAGGTGAGTGTTTTGTAAGGGTTTTTGGGTAGGTGTTTGAGTGTATGTGAGTTTGTAAGTTGTACATGTGAGTTAGGGTAAGCAGGCAAAAGTATGAGTGTTTAAGTGTTGGATGTGGTGGTATTTGTATATGTGTGGTGCGTGTGTGCGATCTCAGAGTTAGTTTATATAAGTAGGGGGTGTACATGGGGGTGTAGGGGGGCTTGCCCCCCCTGCTTATATGTAGTGTAGGTTTGTAGATGTGTGGTGTTACGTTTGTATATGTTTTTTTTTGTAGTGTGGGTATTGTGGTGTCTGTGTGGTGTGGTGTATGGTGTGTGTTTGCGATTTGAATTTTTGCTGTTTTGGGCTGTCTGTGTTTTGTGTATTCGACTTTATGGTCTCGATATACTGAAATTCGACCTTTCAGAGATTATAAAGTGAATATATATATATATATATATATATATATATATATATGTGTGTGTGTGTGTGTGTGTGTGTGTGTGTGTGTCTGTGTGTGTGTATATATATATATATATATATATATGTGTGTGTGTGTGTGTGTGTGTGTGTGTGTGTGTGTATATATATATATATATATATATATATATATATATATATATATATATATATATATATATATATATATATATATATATATATATATATATATATATATATGTATCTACTTTGAATGATCGAAATTTCAAAACTTTGAATGTCATATGGCCGGGACCATATGATCGAAGTTTTAAAACTTTGAACATTCTAAAAGAAAAAAAAAAAAAAAATTAATGCACATGTATGCAGGGGGGCAAGCCCACCACCCCTCTTTAAATGTACCAACTCCGAGATCGCACTACAGAGAGGGAAAGGGAATATTCCCATTCCATGCTGTATGGAGATCTCTGTTTAGGTGTTTGAAGTTTTAAAACTTCGATCATATGGTTTAAGTTCTGAAACTTTGACCACCTAAACTGGACCCATATATATATATATATATATATATATATATATATATATATACATAGAAGCCTATATTTTTATATACATACCTACGTGTGTAAATATAAATGTTTGTGTATGTTTACTCACTTGCACACAGGCACACAAAAGAAAAGTGTTTAAACTAATTGTACAGGAATGATTATTCTTGATATCGGCATACAAATCACTAAAATAGACTAATGTCAAAGCTTCTCATATCAGATGTATTTCACAGATGACTTTTCATTCTTACTAAAAATAAATCATAGTTTAGTAAGTCAAAACAAGGGATGAGTGGCTTAACCCTTGTCATTTCATCAGATCTAAGTAATACTTAATAACAACAAACAGTTTATATTTCTCTATTTACCTTATAAATAAATACGTAATAACAGAAAGTCTGTTAGTGACACCTGGAGTCTAACCACTACCATTGTGCAGATATTTGTACTTTATTAGCAATATGCAAAGGTGCATAAGTATCATATTTATGCAAATATTTGAGGAAGTGTCTACTTAGTAGCATTGTCTAACACTATTTTTCAGGCTAAGCCAGAATGTACATGACATGGGTTTGAACAAAAGTCACACTGGTAGATGGGGTGTATCTACAAATGTTAGGGGGTTATTAATAGTTCTTTGTATAATTATAATAATAAAATGTATGTATTATCTAATTACTTGTTCAGTTTAAAATCATATGCAACATTTAAGTATCACCATTGCAAAGAGGTTTGTGTACTGAAGAACTTAAATTATTTTAACTTTTTTGTAACTTTTACCACTCTTGATATATGTACATTTGTTTATGGGTAGGTTGGAATTTAACAAAGGCATAAGCTGCCCAGCCAGGCAATCTGCAGGTATCAGTTGCAAAATTACACTCAAGCTAGATGTTAATGAATTAAAAGGGTTCTGTTTCTTCACTTGCCTTTGAAGAAACCTTATGCTTGGGATGTGAAATTCATGACTGACACGCTAACCGGTGTTTCATTTGAACGAGATGGTTTTGAGGCTTTGAAGTTCATCTCTTGACAAACAGTTTCTTGATGGTTAAAACCTCTTATTGCAGGATTATCAAGCTTCATATGTTTAACAAAGATCTGATATCATCTAGAACTGAACCACATTCTTTCCTTTAGGCAGTCTGTTCATCTTCACTGTTGTCTTTATGGGTAGAATTCAAGGGGGAGAGAAAGCCTTTTATACTTTGGACATGCACTACAGCCTTTTACCTGAAAAGGGTTCATGAGTTCAGAAAGACAGAACACAGGTGTGTTTTTTGCTCCAAGTAGGGAGGAAATCTGTTAGGAGAAGACTTAAGGCAGAGATTAAACTTTTTGAAATAAATAAGGCTCTTGGACATGAAACTATCAATAACCACAGTTTAAATACATTGGAAAATATAATGGCTATTTCTTGATGGAGGCGTGGCTGGGGAAGGGTGAAGGGGGCAGCTGCCCCATGTGAAAGATTTCAGGTGGTGTGATCTTCAATGCCGACATTCAGTTTCTTCCTTGGTTTTCATTTCATAGATTCATAGATTGTCACTCATGACCCGGAGCGGGGGGGGGGCTTTAAAACTCTAACAAAGTTTACCCAAAAGAATAATGACATCCTGTACCAAATAGGGCACTGAGGGCCAGGCATTTATAAGCTATCTCTCTCCATAAGGGACATGGGTGCCAGGCCTTGTGTAAATTTCCTATTCCTCATCCACTGATCTAGGTGGTACTTAAACTGGGTAATAGCCAAACTCAGCTCTACATGGATGGGAAGTCTATTCCACAGGAGGGGAGGAGCCTCTTCCATGGCGGTATAATTTGTTTTTATCAGCTTAGCTTTTGGAATGTCTATGCAACTAATTTGAAGATTAGTAAAATTATTAGCAGTGTGAATGCTGTTAACTTTCTTCATGATGCTTTAAATAAACTTTAAATCTGAGCCAAATTAAACTAGATGGAAATAAATATGAAGAATACTAAATTTATCACCTCTGTTGTTTCTATG
This sequence comes from Protopterus annectens, assembly GCF_019279795.1. Taxonomy (NCBI): domain Eukaryota; kingdom Metazoa; phylum Chordata; order Ceratodontiformes; family Protopteridae; genus Protopterus; species Protopterus annectens. The sequence goes on from NC_056732.1 coordinate 1,634,820,512, forward strand.
ACTGGGAATACATTTACCATAATTAATAAATCAATACAAATGATCACTGTTTTTAAAGATTTGGGTATGTGGGTGGAGAATTTACTGGTCAGGTTTTGTTGCTGTGAAGTTTGAGCTCAATGACATTGAATGGATTAATAGATGCATTAAACAGAGAAAGAGGTTTGTTCCCTTTGTTTAACTTTATATGGACAAAGTTAAATCATCTGTATCCATGTTGGTACATCAAGTGTAAATCATTTAGTTTTGCTTCAGAATGAATTCAGTGTCATTTTACTAGAATGACTGATTCCCTTTGCAGAATGTTTCATTTAAATAGATACAATGACCAAGAGGAGATTGAGGGTAGACATAATTATAGTGTTCAAGGCTAGTAAAGATTCCTTTCTTTTTGAATGTGTCAGTTTACAAGTCTCTAAGGTATACACATTTAAAATACCCTCTGAGAGTGTGTAAAAGAAACACAGTTACAAGCACTTGGTTTTGTAACAGGATAGTTAAATTCAGGAATAAGTTAACAAATGAATTTAAGACTGTGATGATGTGGATAATTTTAAGGCAAGGCTGGACAATTATCATGATAGATGTGATGATGTGATGTATTGCCAGCTATGCAAGGAGAAGTAGGGCAGTGGATCTGTAACATATGCCAGCATAGCTAGCTGGAGTTTTCTAAAGAATTATATGTCATTTGTATATCAAAGTAATTTGTAAAGGTACTTGTGTTGAAAATGTATTTGTAAAGTTGCTTGTCTTAAAAAATGTACCAACAGTGGGTCCTGCAGGACAAAAAAGAAATATGCATGTATGCCAAACTGTATTGATTGTAACTGTTGAAATTAATATGTTGTAATAGAGGATACTGGAAAAGAAGAGTTTAATCTAAGTCCAGATAACTTAGAAAAATAGTCTGAAATTAAATTACCTGGATTAGGCCATAAAGATTTTGTCTTACAATTATGCTTTGAGCCAGAGACAAAATGTCTGTGAAAACCAGGACTAGGAATCCTACTGTATTGTCCTTAGGGGTGAACTAATTGATACGCTGAAAGGGTGTAAGTTTTTGAAATGATTTTATAGGGTCTAGATGGTATACTCCATCTTAGCAAAGCTCTATGTGTGTGTATGATGACAGATATGTGCTTGATTCTGGTTCAGTTTCTAGTAAAGGGAGTAATGCGGGAACCAGAAGTCAATTGACCAGAAGTGTGTGACATCATTCTATAAGCCAGCACAGAAATTATGTTTTAATATTAGATAAGAGAGAAGTCTCAGGGCAGTCTGCTTTTGAAACCTGACAAGAAGGATCACTCACCCACTTCATCTTGCCTTGCTTTAGTAAGTAAGCAGGGAATAGTAATTCTTTGTATCAGTCAGGAAAATACAGCGAGATTAGTTTCCATCTCTGTTATTTTTAATTACAATATTTCCTGTGGTTAAATCTCTGGTGTTTATTGTAAATAGATATTTAGTATTTTCATGTTCTTTTATTATGTATTATTAAATTTATTTAAACTTTTCATTGTGGCTGTTCTTTTAGAAAATATTTTAACCTTTGAGAGCACTTATATTTATCTGATGACACTGTGGCTGCTCCTGAAACCTTGCTGCATTGGTCAAACACTACCATTTGTATTAGTATTAATTTTACTCAGTATATTTGGATACTCTTAGAGTTGCTGGCTTTGGAGTATTCTTCTGGCAATATCTACCCTATAGTCTGGACTGAGGGGGCATAGCTGGTAAATCTGTGCCATCCATTCTCAGGTGTGTATCTGTATGTGTGAAAATCAAATCTCAAAGACTGTGTGAACTACTTGGAGCAGGGACACAGATTACTGGCTTCACAGAGAAGGTGATAGATGACTTGGCTTTGAACACTTGGCTGAGTGCTCAACTCTACAGCTGTGGGCAGTGTGGGGTCTTATTTGGGGCCTGGTGAAAGAGATTCTGAAGGGAAATTGGACTTGGTGTAGAGAGCTGCATATGGAAATACTGCGTGTATCTATTTTTGTTCAAGTGAACAAACCTCACCGGTATCCATGGTGAGGATTGAGGCTCTTTAATCACTGGCCCAGAGAAGAGGGTGTCACAATAATAACATGTTTATTATTGAGCAATGGGACTAATAGGTAGGCTTCATAGTTTTTATCAAGGTCTTCAACCTTGCAAATGAGAATTACCCCATAAAACTGGTAACTAAACAAAAAGGAAAAATGGGATCAGTGCCAGTGCCAAATAACTCGTTCTTCCAAGCAAACAAATGCCTTCAACTAGAAGTATTAATGGAGCAAGCAAATTTATTGAGAGCAAAACCTGGAACTTTAATCAGAATAAATGATTCCATAACAAGGCCAGCAACATATAAAGTACCTGGTGACCACATGCTTAATTTAATTGAAATATAATCAAAGTAAAAACCAATTAAAATCACAAAATGCAGTATATATTCCTTTACATGTTTGTATAGCCTTTATAATAATTAAAACTTAAATTAGATACAGCTAAGTTTACAAATAATAAAATAAAATATGACTCTACACATTGAAAAATGTTATTTAAAAGTAGTTATGGAATAGCTGTATTCAAAAGATAATTTCTAAAATGTTGCTTAAGGAAATCATGTCATTCAAACCTGGGCACATACTTACATTTGACTGTAAATGCTATAAAAGCTCTCTGTATTTCAGCCTAAGCTCCCAGTGGCCACCCCTTGGATTAACAGGGACTTTTTCCAAAAGAAAAAAAAAATTAAATGATTATAAGAAGTTCTGTTTTTTTTTTTCTTTTGGAAAAAGTTCCTGCTAATCCAAGGGGTGATTGCAATCTAGGAGTGATTGTAGTATAGCTCTCACCTGTCCTGGATTTTGCAGATCATCTCTGGTTTTGCCTCATATTTTTGCCCTCTTCCTGATATAATTGTGTTTTCTGGTAAATAACAATGTAAATCCAAAGTAGTGAAACACACATACCCAAATAACAACCACCGGCTGACGACCTGGAATTGGTAATAAAGATGTACGCTACTGTCAGCTGATTCCTCAGCAACAAGCCTCAGGAAACGACCAATATTGAGAAATTGAGGTTTACGCAGCTTATTCAGCTAGTTCAGCTTATTCTTTAATGAAACAAAATAAAAACACGAACATAAGCATTCCACAATCCACTAGTTATCATTAAGCGCTTTCATCTGCTCTCTGCAGACTTCATCAGAACTAGTGTTACACCATTTAAAATTCTAATATATACTGTGTTTGGTGCCAAATCTTATTTGCTCTCTTAAAGGCATAGTTTTCATTTCCCTATTTATACATAATCAAATGTGTACAATAATGATATTCAAATCTCGTAAATATTCATTAAAAAACTTCATAATGAATATAATTAACTTTCATTAAAATACAAATGTATAATATCAATAAATATATATATATATGATAACATAAATATAATAAATATGATAAATGTAATAACACAATGTATTAAAAACATAAGAAATATAAAATCTATAAAACATCTGTAAAATTGGTATATAATATACATGTGTTAATCCATTTTTAAAAAGGGTTTAATACTTATATGCTCATTAATACCTGGAAATCTGGTTGCATCTAATAATATTTGCCATTTACTTTCCTTACATGCTAACCTAGTTTTCCAGTCTCCTCCAAATGGGATAAAGTGCTCTTGATCTATTATAGTAAAGGTGAAAGTGTGTAATTCTCCATATTCACTGATATGTTTGTATAATGCATTTTTAGAATCCTTAATCTGTATCTTGTAGTAGTGTTCTGTAGTGGATTGTGGAATGCTTATGTTCGTGTTTTTATTTTGTTTCATTAAAGAATAAGCTGAACTAGCTGAATAAGCTGCGTAAACTTCAATTTCTCAATATTGGTCGTTTCCTGAGGCTTGTTGCTGAGGAATCAGCTGACAGTAGCGTATACCTTTATTACCAATTCCAGGTCGTCAGCCGGTGGTTGTTATTTGGGTTCGTGTGTTTCACTACTTTGGATTTACATTGTTGCTTACCGGAAATGGTAGGGAATGGTGAGGATGCGCTCGCAGCATCAAGCAGCGATGAACTCAAAACTCTGAGAGCAGAGGTAATGGGTTTACAAACAGATGTTAAAAAAGTTATGGATTTAGTATACAGTTTCATTGAAGTTACAAAACCAGCTGTTGAATCAGAGCGTACGTCATCGGCAAAAAATATGCTAGGAAAACAGCATTGTTGTGTACGGAAGGAGATAGTGCTGGATTTGGATACCAGCACACAGAACGATTTACCAAATGGACAGATATGTGTAGAGAGCAGTGATGTACGTACAAGTAATGAATCTTTAGACTTAATCCATAAGGATGGAAATTTTGTACTGACATCGGAAAAAGACTTTACGTTTGACTTTAGTCTGTTCCATAATCGTATGGATACAGACATACAAGGGGCAAAACCAAAGAAAACCATGCCAGTAAAAACTTATTCAACTGTTATAAGAACGGAGAATTTACAAACTAAAGGTACTGTAAAAAATTATAAACGCAAAATAGTAAGTCCAAGCGAGGACACTAGGTCCAAGCTTGGGACTGAGAATAATAATTATGGCAGCACTGCATACTGTTCTAATAATGATGTAATTAACAAGTTTTTGATGAATGAGCATGATTTTGAAAAAGTGCATCTGGTACAGCATAATAGAATGGAATTAATGGATAAAAATACTATTAAAGAAATGATATATAATTTGGGTAGCAAACTGATACAAGTTAAAAATATAAAGGTGGACAATGCTTATTTAGCGAAATGTATTAATATTCAAGTAGTACCAAAAGGATTGAGATTCTTTAAATTACCCATGGGCATTGATTACAATGAAAATGCTATGTATGAATTTAATAATTTATTTGATGAATTTGGGTATAAATATATGAAATTATTAATGAAATATAACGATGAAAAGTTATTAGCATTAATAAGTGAAGTTGAACATATTAATGAAGGCATAGTGCAACATCATGAATTTGAAGCTTGGAGTGATTTGTATCACAAACAATTTCATACAGCGGATAGTAAGGCACATGGTGTATATATACTGAAGGACAAAAAAAAGAACGTGATATACAAGCATATCAACAACAGATAGCATATATATGGCCTCAGGAAAGAAAATACATATATACAGAGAGACAGTATAGGGATAGAGATATGAGAGAGGTACAAAGGGAAGAAAATTTTCAAGGAGGCAGGTTCCACCCAACATACAAGAAAAACACACACAGTGGAACAGGAGATATTAGATCAAGATGGGGAAGAAAAAGTAATTATACAATTCCTCCCCTAAAACGTGCACGCTGATTGGCCAGCCCAACCAGCGTGCCCGTTGTAAATCCCTCAATATACTAACGGAAAAAGGTCCGGTCACCCAGACTTTTCCGTTAGTATAAACTAATCTCGCTATGTTAAAAGAGTTTAACATAGCGACACAGGTTTAAAAAAAGCAACGGAGATCTCCATTGCTTTTTTTAAAGCTGTCTTGCTATGTTAAACTCCTTTAACATAGCGACACAGTGTGTAAAACAGCGGAGATCTTGCGATCTCCGTTGCTTTTAAAGCTGTCTCGCTATATTAAATGGGTTTAACATGGCGAGACAGCTTTAAAATAAGCAACGGAGATATCCGTTGCTTATTTTAAAGCTGTCTCGCTATGTTAAACCCATTTAACATAGCGAACAGTTTTAAAAAGCAACGGAGATCGCAAGATCTCCATTGCTTTACTGTTTCGCTATGTTAAATGGGTTTAACATAGTGAGACACATTACATAAAGCAACGGAGATCTCCGTTGCTTATTTTAAAGCTGTCTCGCTATGTTAAACCCATTTAACATAGCGAAACAAAAAAACGGAGATCTTGCGTTCTCCGTTGCTTTTGCCCACAGTTCTGATGTACTGCGTAGGCATGCGCAGTACATCAGAACTGCCGCAGAATACCAGACAGCTGCGGAAGGGCAGTAAAGAGGCATTATACAATGCCATTATTTAAGAAAAGTAATTATTTCTTTTCTTAAATAATGTCATTGTATAATAGCAATAACCCACGCCTGGGTGTAGGTAATGCTGGATTTACCCATGGTTGGCTTTGTTTGGTCCCTTGGGCTTCGCCCTCAGGACCAAACCACGCCAACCGTGGGTAAATCCAGCATTACCCACACCCAGGGGTGGGTTATTGCTATAATATTGTGCACAATGAGAAATTGGAAAAGGACAACATGTTGAGTATATATAGTTATGAAAAAGATAATTGTGTAATTCAAAAAGAAGAAGAAGGAAACATTTCCCACAGCACTAATCAAATTATGAGTACATATAAAGGATTCAACGTGTTTAACTATACAGATTTTAGTATTACCCACGAATTTTATCAGTTATTGGGTAAAGGCATGAAATTCATACCAAACTGCAAATTTGATTTAGTAGACATTATTAAAGAAATAAAATTATTTTGTAGGAGAATGAATTTAGCTATTCAATTTGATAAAAACTTGGAAGAAGAAGGAAATAGATATGTAGTGTCGGAATTAAAAAAGAAAAGTAGTTACATGCCAGCCAACAATATACATGTGAATAATTTCGAAAAAATAGTCAGCAAAGAAATTTATTGGTTTAACAAAGAACATGTAAAAAGGAGAAACAGATGGGATATTCAGGAGGATAATCTAACTACAGGTGAAAGAGAATGCTTGAAGGAACTTATGAAAAACAAATTAATTAGAATTATGAAACCCGACAAAGGGGGTGGAGTAGTAGTATTCACAAATCTTGCATACAAAGCTAAAATATACAATATATTATATGAATCAGGTAATTATGAAGCAGTATCCATGAATCAGATCAACATAGGATACAGAAGAATAGATTTAACGTTAGAGGAATATCTATTGGATAACAGTATTACATTAGATATATATGAATTTTTAAGGATAGAACACCCTTCTATGGCGCACATAGTAGGAATACCTAAAGTTCATAAATCGATAAACAAACCACCTTTTAGACCAATAATATCAGGTTCTAAATCAAAAACCTACAATATTGGGTTAACAATAGATAGATGGATTAAACATACCTATGATGGTATATCTCATTTAGTGAACGATTCATGGGACTTCTTGGGAAAAATAACTCCCAATTTATGGGAAGAAGAACTTATGTTTGTTACTATTGATGTATGTGATTTATTTTCTAGTATTCCGAAAGAAGAAGGATTAGATTATTTTTGTAGTAGTTTAAGGAATTTCTCTAAGCTAAGTTGGGACAAAATAGTTCTTATCTTAGACATGATGGCATTATATCACATATGAGGGGGAATATTTTAGACAAAATAGAGGTGTTGCTATGGGTGCGTCATGTGCATCCATATTTGCAAATTTAGTTATGCTTAACTGGGAAAATGAGTTTGTGCTCAAAAGTGAATATTATTCTAATATAGCATTTTATGTGAGATTCCTTGACGATATATTCATTTTGTGGAAAGGGTCTGAGGAAAGTATAAACAAATTTTTAGAGTATATAAATGGAACAACTCATTTTTTAAAATTTACTCATACAATTAGTAATACAGGAATAGCTTATTTGGACACCTTCATTTACAAGAATTTGGATGGCTTCTCATCCAAAGTATATAGAAAAAAGACATTCTCCAATGATTATGTATTTTATACCAGTAACCATCCACCACATATTTTTAAGAACATTGTTAAAGGACAATGTATTAGGGGAGCAAAAATGTCTTCGACTAGGGAAGAGATGAAAAAAGAAATGAAAATTATATATAATTTATTTAACCATAGAGGATATCCAAAAAGAATGCTAGATGATACTATCACTTATGTTAAAACTCAATGGGGAAAAAAATATATGCCCTTACTCGGGAAGTATGTGGAAAGTAAAGTGAATACATCTAAAAACCAGATTTACTCAGGGAGAGTATGCGTATTAACCTACACACCATTTGTACATTACATTAAAGAAATTTTGGATAGACATTGGGATATCATTACTTTATCAGAGATATCCAAAGTTATTATGGGTGATCAACCAAGGGTGGTGTATAAGACAGCACCAAATATTAAAAGACTGTTGGAGAGAGTTAGTAACAACAAAACTACTAAGAATGAAAAAATGGTCAAAACAATGAAATGTGGAAGATGTAGGCAATGCAAACACATTAATGAGAAAACCAGTTTAATTTTATGAGATGTTAATTGTACACAGCTTAGAAGTAGAGGGGGAAATTGTAACACAAAACAAATAGTATATCTTGCATTATGTAAGCAATGCTCAGCCTATTACATAGGCAAAACTGAAAGAAGGCTAAGACAATGTATATATGAACACTACTACAAGATACAGATTAAGGATACTAAAAATGCAATATACAAAAATATCAGTGAATATGGAGAATTACACACTTTCACCTTTACTATAATAGATCAAGAGCACTTTATCCCATTTGGAAGAGACTGGAAAACTAGGTTAGCGTGTAAGGAAAGTAAATGGCAAATATTATTAGATGCAACCAGATTTCCAGGTATTAATGAGCATATAAGTATTAAACCCTTTTTAAAAATGGATTAACACATGTATATTATATACCAATTTTACAGATGTTTTATAGATTTTATATTTCTTACGTTTTTAATACATTGTGTTATTATATTTATCATATTTATTATATTTATGTTATCATATGTATATATTTATTGATATTATACATTTGTATTTTAATGAAAGTTAATTATATTCATTATGAAGTTTTTTAATGAATATTTACGAGATTTGAATATCATTATTGTACACATTTGATTATGTATAAATAGGGAAATGAAAACTATGCCTTTAAGAGAGCGAGTAAGATTTGGCGCCAAACACAGTATATATTTGAATTTTAAATGGTGTAACACTAGTTCTGATGAAGTCTGCAGAGAGCAGATGAAAGCGCTTAACGATAACTAGTGGATTGTGAAATGCTTATGTTCGTGTTTTTATTTTGTTTAATTAAAGAATAAGCTGAACTAGCTGAATAAGCTGCGTAAACCTCAGTTTCTCAATATTGGTCATTTCCTGAGGCTTGTTGCTGAGGAATCAGCTGACAGTAGCGTACACCTTTATTACCAATTCCAGGTCGTCAGCCGGTGGTTGTTATTTGTTTTCTGGTAAATCACTGAGTGTTACAGTCAGTCAGTAAAAGCTAGACATTAGAATGTTATCATTCTGCAGAGGATTTCTGGCAACCACATATTATTTGTTTATTTAGTGAGTTACTGATTTAGTTAGTATTATGTAAACATAAAACTAAGTAAATATATAGAACGAGTTACTAAATAAAGTATGGGTACGGTAGTGTGCATTCGCAAGTGTTAGGCACTGTGGGTATAGTTAGGAAGTAGTCACAGTGCCTGTTATTTAATTTTGTTTTTTAAACAAAAAGTGACAAATGCAATAAGAGATTATTATGTTAAGCATGTAAACTAACCAAAGTAGATATCAGTTTTTTTTTTTAAATTAAATAATTTCTTTGGCTGCAGTTACAGGAGCAATGGACCCCTGGCGGGTCCTCATTTTGCCCCTGTTATATTCAGTCACTAAAGTCTCTTAAGCAACATCTTCTCTTGTAGTAGTTGTCTTATACATAGACCCTTGTCCTAAAAGGGTAGCATATTTCTCACGCATACCTTTTTAATTCCACCCATTATTTAATTTAACATATCATTGGTATGCCCCTTTGTAAAAAAAAAAAAAATCCAGTTATTTTATTTATTTATGCCAATTTTTCTTTTAAATTAGAGTGGATTCTGACTAGTCTGGCCATTTGCCCTTCTAAAAGATTTTTCTTAAGTCTATTTAGATGGTTTCGCTTGTAATGTAGATAAGAATTGGAAACTGTAGTCTTTCTATAGATGTTGGAAATTAATGTCTTATCCATGTGATCATTGGTAATTATAAACATCAAAATTTTGTCTTTTCGGCTTTTCCCAGTTAGGGTTCGCCACAGTGGAACTCCGGTCCGTAATGATTGGCAGTAGATTTTTATGGTGCCATGTTTCCAACCCAACACCCAACCTTCAGCGAAGGCACACCCATTCACGCATGTCTTTCGGAGGCCACTCGACTGCGGGTAGGACATGCAGATTCCACACAGAAAGCACTCCAGTCGTGAGTCGAACAGGAGAACCTCTTGCTGTGAGGCAACAACGCTACTGCTGTACCACTGCGGCTAAACATCAAAACAATTAATTTTATCTCTAAAATGTATAAAATTCAAAATATATGTATTCTAGAAATTCCATTACTTTTTTCTGTGTATTATTCTAAAAAAGTACAGGCACTATCCAAGAAGCTAAAATAAAGGTTCCATCTGAACGCCAAGTTACATGTAAATGTAAGCCCCCCCTCCAAGAACCACATAATTACATTTGCATAAACCTGGGTGCAGGCTTCCCTCATAACCACCTGACTATAGTGCTTATAAAACTCCCCTTTGAAATAAATTAAATTATTTTAACATGACAAAATAAATCCATGAGAATGCTAATATTCTGTACTGCCAAAAACTCACTTGAAGTTAAGGCTTCTCTAACCCAGAACAACCTGTAATATAAGGAATAGAAGAAAACAAGATGATGAAAATCAAGCTGTTTACATACTGGTTCCTGGTGATACTACCCACAACGTCCCAGGAATCCTGTGTTAAATATGTTCCTATTGATACTACTCACAACGTCCCAGGAATCCTGTGTTAAATATGTTCCTGGTGATACTACCCACAATGTCCCAGGAATCCTGTGTTAAATATGGATGTACATTGAAATTTTTAGTTCATTGTCAATGTACATCACCAATAAATGTATTTCTGGGCCTTGGGCCACAATAGTACTTCATAAAGGTGAATTCTCAGAACATTTATATACCTTTGGGATACAGAAATGGTAGGAATTATAGAACATTCAACCCAAGAAACTCAACAGTTGGGATGATAATCTGCTGCAACAAGAGATCAGTCAATATTTATCAGTATTTGCTAAGATACAAAACATTTTACTGATGTATTCAGTAGTGTCTATTAAAACAAGTCTACTACCTTTGTTAGATTTCATGACAAAAACTAAATAGTTGTAGACAAGTTTATCCAATAACAGTCTCTTTTGGCTGTTCCAAGCTGAAACAAAAATAATCATTTTTTTCCCTTAATACATTGTGAATGTCCTTGACTCACATCTCCTCAAATAAATTAATAACAGTGTGAGAAGGAAGATTTGAAATGCCTCTCCTCAAAAATCCCTTTGTCAGTAATTCAGCATCCTGTATTTCTCTGTGTGAAAAAAAGCATGAGGTTTAATTTCCTTGTGGAAAGTCTCAGTCCCACAAGAACATCAGTCACATTCATATGAACAGCCAGGGCAAAAGAGGACCCTCTCTCAAAAAAGCTCAAAATATTGTTTATTGGCTTCCAGATGGCTGTAATTAAAAATACTGAAACCATTATGGCTGAAGAAAAAATTACCTTCTACACAGGCACCAATTAGGTTCTCTTCTCACCATCTCACCCTCAACCCTTTTTTCCTCAAGCTGTGATTGGTAGTTAGATAATCCTGGAGATAGTGCCCCTTGTGATGATGGACCGCAGTATTTGGGTTGTTGTTGGTCTGGTCTGCTAATCTCTAGGACCTCTGTAAAAGGGGAAAACTCAGAAAGGTTTGCTGAAAATGCTGTATCATTAAACTTGTTTCTCCTTGCCGGCATAAAGTATCCTCTTCCTGTGCATACCTTACCACCAACCATTACTGTGCCTTTTTATTCTTTTTAGGAAGGGTATGTGCCTTTTTTCTGTCATAATCCCGCCTAGCCTATTCCATTTTTTTCTGTTCTAATTTTCACACTATTAACAAGTGTCCAGTTAGTGAAAACCAGACAGGTGTTTGTGCTGGTATATATCAAACAGTAAGTAACTGGTGACAGCATTGTTTAATAAAATGATCTCATCTGCCAGTTATGTAATTCATAGAGTGATTGACCAAGATAGTTCTGATGAAGTCCTTTTACATTTACCAAACAAATATCTTTTGTGGTATTTTTGGATTGCCCTCCTGAGTGTAACTCTTTGGTTAATGTTTTTGTTTTATTTGTTCCACTTGTTCTGCACTAAACTTGGTTCTAAGTTCATTAGTGTAATAACTAAGCAGGAGTACCATTAGTCAGAAATTTAGAATGCTTGTTGAATGTGTAGAATAAAATGTAGGTTGGTCCATTAAAAGGTATAACATCACCTCTGTGCTCAGTGTTTCCTATTAGAAGACCAGCATAGCATTTTACCCCTTTTTTCATTTATTCCAGAGGCTGAACTTGCTACCCTGTGAAGGAATCTCATGTATGCTGTCTATATCCAGTCACTGCTCAGAAGTTATTACCATAGATGTGGATGAGGACATCATTAAGAGCTTCATCATGTCATTGGTGTAGCTCTCACTTCTGAACTACAGTCCAATACTGCCCTGCACTACTACTGCCCTTGCAGCATATGCTGGTCACTCTTTTGATCCCATATAGTCTTCTGTCATGAACAAGACCCCAAGATATTTAAAGACCTCCACCTTAGGTATCTGCTGCTCCCTCACCTGAAGATCTCAATCCTATCTTTTCTGGAAGAGAATACTGACCTCTGATATGGGAGAGATGCTGATCGCCATTCCAGACATTTTATCACTCACAAATAAACCACTTCAGTATATTTGGGAGGTTACCCTCACTTGTAGTGAGGAGCATATTATCATCTGCAGACAACAAAAGTACAGCATTCCAGTCCCTAACTTGTATGCTGTCCAGATTTTGGCTCATCATCAATCATCATTAGCTCCCCTTTCCCTGTCTTCTACATGGGGTCTGGGAGCCGTGTTACTTGTCACCATCTCTCTATGTTCAAGGCCACTTTGCTGGCTTTATCGCTATTCATGCCAAGTGTATATCAAAAGTTCGAATGCTGAGAAGTTCGAACACCCAAACCTCAAACTTGAAAGTCCGAAGACTGAAAATATCGAAGGTACGGAACATCAAATTCTTTCCCAGGGAAAGAATTTTGTGCGACATTTCCATGGCTTCGCTATTTCCTACACTTTGGTGCGATCTCGGAGTTGGTACATTGAGGGGTGTGGGGGACAAAGCCCCCCATATTAGAAATAGTTTGTAGTGTTCGTGTATTTTGCGTTTTGTACTGGAACAGCAATTTTTTTCCCCAGGGAAAAAAATCGCTGTTCTCAGTCTTCAGAGTTTTCAGCTTTCGTGGTTTTGGGTTCAATGTTATCACATTCGAAGTTTTGACACTTCAAAGATGTGATATAGACCCTTCATGCCTACCTGTTGCAGGTCTTCTGTCACACAGTCCATACACCTCTTTACTGGATGGCCTGATTTCTTCTTGCATTCTTCTTGTCTGTCCCAAATTTTCTTCACAAGATTATATTCTGCCTTCTTATGCATGTTTCCAAAACACCGTAATCTGTTCTATTTGACCTTTTCTGTAATTGGAAGTACTTTGGCTTCTGTTGTCATGTCCTGTCCCACAGCATGCATCCTCCCACCCATTTCAAACATCTGCATCACCTCTAGCGTCCTCAACTGCTTTGTCTTTACTGCCCAGGTTTCCATACCATACAGTAGTACTGGTTGCACCACTATTTTATACAGCTTACTTTTTAGCTTTTTTGGCATTATTCTGTCATGCAGTACACCTGAGACTCTGTGCCAGTTGGCTGCAGCCCCTCTGACTTCAGCTTTGACCATCTCATTCAGACTTGCCTTTTCCTCAGTTTCTCCTCCCAGATATTTGAAGCTGCTAACCTGTTCCATTGTTTTACCTTATATCTCAGATTTCAACTTCTTCTGATTTCCCTCATTTTCTGCCATTAAAACTGTGTTATCTGTAGGCAGTTTTATCTCCAGATATTGGCTAGAGTGTGGTATAATTTCCATGAAGTAAGTACCCATAGTCAATAGTTTATGCTAAAACAACAGTCAAAAGTTTAATTTGGTAGCCTCCAGTCTACACTTGGGGATCCATCACCAGGGAAAATTGAAAGCAACATGTCATTTTCCCAAGGACTGGTGAGCAAGCTACCCTGCTTTTTTTCTCCCCCAGAATGCCAACTCCAGCACATTCCCAAGCTGCTATTCAAACTTAGATCACACTTGTAGCCACTACGTTACCCCTTCATGCTACTGAAGTAGCTAACTTGGTGTTAATATTAATATCCATTTATAAGTATGGAAACTACAGCTGTCCATCATAGCTGTTACTTCTAATTACTTTAAAATGCACACTATGACATATCTTTTACCATTACTGGGAAAAAAGTTACACAGTCTTTAGAATGTAACATCTGAGTAAAACAAAATTGTTAGAAGCCATACATGTTTAATAATGGCACATGCAGCTTTAACGTTTTTTGTAACCTTTCAGCAGTACTAACGTTTCTAGCCTGTCGTCTTTGTGAAAGTTTGAAGGAATTCAGATATCCTTACTGTTCTTAAGGGAAGCAAGAGTGCAATCCCATTATTATGTATATTTCTGTCTCATTAAAGCTTTGAATCTAATCTTCTGCAGAGAGTTGCATTACTTTGCTATGTAGTTCAGGAATTAATAATTTACTGAATGACATTTCATAAATAGAATTTCTTAAATAAATGATACAAGTGACACATTGCATGCCTTTGGTGTTGTAATGAATTATTTAAGCTGTAAGGTTCAGTTCTAACTTTAAGTACAGATGGTCAAAGTGACAACCCATTGGGTGTTTTGAGTGGATTTAATTAAGAAGCATCAAAGAACATCTGATAAATGCAAAAAGTGCAAACCAAAAGTCAGGATACTCTGTTTTTAAGAGCTGTTTCCCAGAAATACGAATGCATATGCACTATAAACAGTGTTCAGTCACACATTTTTATCCAGGGCTACTTTTCAGATCTAAGGCTGTGCAAATATAAAAAACAAATTAATTGTCTCATTCTGGAAGAACCATGTAAACCAAACCTTTTATTGTTATGTGTGCCCAAGTCTTTTCTTTCTCAAGTTTTTAAAAAGGATTTTGGTTTATAGAATAGAAGAAGCAATATGTGTGGTGTGACACCCCTGCACTGGCCCAGCAATCAAGGAGCCTCAATCCTCACCACTGGCAACAGTGGGGGATATACATAATGGGAGAATGAGAAGTACACACACACACACACACACACACACACACACACACACACACACACACACACACACACACACACACACACACACACACACAGTAAGTCCAATTTTCCTTAAGAGCACACAGGGATCACAAGTCAGTCTGGGGCTGGTTTCTCCCTCTCTCTCCAGATCCCCAATAAGGCTCCCCACTAGCACAACTATAGGGTTAAGATCTCAGCTGAGGGGTAAGCCAAGACCTCCAGCACCCTCTTTGTCCAACCAGTGCTTCGTGTTCCTGCCCGAGTAGCTGACACACAAACACACACACACACACACACATACACACACACACACACACACACACACACACACACACACACACACACACACACACACACACACACACACACACACACACACACACACACACACACACACACACACACACAAACTTTGAGATTTGATTTATATACAAACACACAGTCACTCCCTGGGAAGGCTGGTGCAGGTTTACTAGCTATGATTTCTTCTTCCCAGACTGTAAGGTAGTTGTCACTGCCACCAACCCCTACTTTTCAGCTACTTAAGGCCCATACAAAGGGTGACCAATCCTACTGTGTAATGTTACTATTATCCAAATGGTAAGTGTGACCAAGACTAAGGCTATTTAGGAGTGGCCTGTACAGTGTCACCAAGTACATATGCAAGTACTCTAAGAGCTTAAATATGTCTCACAAATATCAGCCACAAAGATAGATTTAAATATATTTAATAATAAATAATAAAAGAACAAGGCAATACTCAAACAACACAGTAACTACAGAGTTCAGAATCACAGGAAATATTTTAAAACAACATTGCAAGACAGTCTCAAATAAATGCAGAAAACATTTAAACTAATCTTTACTATATTCCTATCTATATCTAAAAGAAATTATTGAACCCTAGACTTACTTACAGAGCAAGGCAAATGCAGAAGTGCTGATGATGGATGTTTCTAGGTCCAAGACAAGATACAAAATGCCCAGCCTTTTTCCGAGAGAGTTCTTAAATTAATAATCAACATTACTGCTGGGTTAGCTTGAATAACATCACTCTTTGTCACCTGACTTCAGTTCCCAGGCGAAACAGATACTTAGAATTTAACACCTCTGTGTCAAAAATACATATCTGTCAGAAGTGTGCAGCTGCTAGGAAGTCATAGAGCAATAAAAACACTTTTACATTTGAAACCTAGTAATTATTTCTATTTCAAGACAATAGAAAAACCTCTAGCTCTAGACATTGTGTCTGCTTACTGCACTGAAACTGAGATAGCAGAATCATAAAACTCTTTACTTTTCAACTTATTTTCTTGAAGTTTTGAAAGTTAATGTTCCAGCTTCTACTATTAAAACATACATTTGCACAGTTATATAGTTTATATACATTTCTGTTCTTTTCCAGTAGGGTACACTGTGGTTACATTCTTGAAGCTCAGTACATAACATATAGTTCAACACACACTTCTGCACCAGCAGTTTAATATACACATAACATATAGCTCTCTTACATTTGTAAGACAAGCATATGTATCATATTAATATTCACAAATGGCATATGCTTATTTACAAAATTCCAGGTAGCTGGGCAGGCAGTGTCACATGGGGTGGTAAACGTTATTGAAGAATTGAAATGTAAGCCTAAAGAGTAAACCGGGAGTGAACAGAGTATTTATTATTTGTGAAGAGGAGGGGTAAGAGCTGGAGATTCATCAAAAACCTTAACTATGGAGTTACATTTGCAGTGGTTGTCAAACATTATTAACACCTGAGTTGCATGAATGCTTGACACACATATGTACATATCCCTATATACATACATAAATATATATATATAGTATATACAAATAGATCTCTCTCTCTCTCTCTCTCTATATATATATATATATATATATATATATATATATATATATATATATATATATATATATACATATATATATATGTATATGTATCAATATATAGATAGATATAAATATAGGCAGACAGATATAGATATATGTCGATATATGTATATAATTTTGTCTCCTATGTTATCAGTGGATTATTCACTATATAATGTAGCTAAAACTGTGAATCTGCAGTGTTTGTATGCCTAAAAACTTGCACTTGGCTTATTGCAGGTGAACCATTGTGATTGTGCCATATATTTGATCTATCTGGAGTGAAGATGACAGATGATGCATTATCAAACAAGCCAGATTCACAAGGGATGTACTGGGGGCATTATTTGTAAATGTTTGTTAAGGAAGTGCAGCACTGTATGAATATCGTACTTAAAATGTAGAGAATAGTAAGCGTCCAACTGCAACAACAAGTTCCCACTGCACAAGAGAGCAAACAAAATAGACCTTGCTGCTTCCAGCACCTCTTCATCTTGATAGCTGTGTTAATGCTGGGGGGTTGTCATAATCGTTAAGGTGTTTACCTCACAGGCACCAGGTACAGGGTTTTACTCTCTCTCTCCCTTGGTTGCTATCTAGTTATTGGCTAGGCATTTAATAATTTGCAGAGTGATTTTCTAGCATTTATCTACGGTAGATTGTACATGTGTACATTCATGCTAGTGGTATGAGCTCCCTGGTATAAAAACCCTGCTAGTAGTTAAAAGCCCCTGGCTTCATTAGGCTACCTTGTCAGTGCTGCATGGAAAATATGGAGGGTTTGCAGAGCTGCTATTTATATCTGCCACATATGTGTGAAGGCTGAAGTAGCCTGGGACAGTGTTTTCATTTAAGCTGCATGGCATTGTAGAATGGCTCCAAATCTAGTAGCCCCAAACTATTTGTTCCTTTGTCAGCATTAGTTTTTCCCATTGCACTGTCTCCACTGTTTATCCCAAAGAAACTCCTGCATTTCCTTTTTCATATTCTTCATTATCTGGTCTCTCAGTGTATATGTGTCAACTTAACCTATATAAAGAACCAATGCAATCAAAGACATCATACCTTATTATCAATGTCTGTAAATTATAGTTTCCATAGTTTTGGCCTACTTAAATCTTTTGAGTAATCTCTTCCAGCTCTGTAGATAAAATGACATACCTTCTCACTTGAACACAGTTAAGATGTCATCAGTCTGGCTTGGCAGGGGGCTTTATCATCACAGATGTTGTGAACATTTTATATCACTTCTTCACGCTGTGTGGAAAGAGATCAAACTAGTGTCTGTGACATTTTATATATAAAGTGAAAAAGCAATCCATGTTTTGATTTTTCAGATAATTTCATAATTTCATCATTTTATCATCATCATCTTCTTTCGGCTGTTCCCATTAGGGGTCGCCACAGCAGATCATCTGTTTCCATTTCTTTTTGTCCTCTGCATCTTGCTGTGTCACACCAACCACCTGCATGTCCTCTCTCACCACATCCATAAACCTTATCTTATGCCTTCCTCTTTTCCTTTTACCTGGTAGCTTCATCCTTGGCATCTTTTTCCCAATATACTCAGCACCCCTCCTCAGCACATGTCCAAATCAACATAATCTTGCCTTTTTTGTTTTGTCTCCAAACCTTCCAACCTGGGCCGACCCTCTAATATACTTATTCCTTATTCTGTCCACCCTCTTCACACCCAGTGCAAATCTTAACATCTTTAACTCTGCCACTTCCAGCTCTAACTCCTGCCTTTTTGTCAATGCCACTGTCTCCAACCCATATAACATAGCTGGTCTCACTACCCTCTTGTAGACCTTTCCTTTCACTCTTACTGGTGCTCGTCTGTCACAAATCACTTCTGACACTCTTCTCCACCCACTCCATCCTGCCTGTACTCTGTTCTTCACCTCTCTTCCACACTCACCATTACTCTAAACTATTGATCCCAAGTATTTAAACTCATCCACCTTCACCACCTCTACTCCTTGCATCCTCACCATTCCCCTATCCTCCCTCTCAGTCACACACATATATTCTGTCTTAGCCCTGCTGACCTTCATTCCTCTTCTCTCTAGAGCACATCTCCATCTCTCCAGGGTCTCCTCCACCTGTTCACTACACTTACTACAGATCACAATGTCATCTGCAAACATCATAGTCCACGGGGACTCCTGTGTAATCTCGTCTGTCATCCTGTCCATCACCATTGCAAATAAGAAAGGGCTCAGAGCTAATCCTTGTTATAATCCCACCTCCACCTTAAACACATCCGTCACTCCCACTGCAGACCTCACCACTGTCACACTACCTTCGTACATATCCTGTACCACTCTTACATACTTCTCTGATAATTTCATAATTTACATACCTGAAAATAATCTTTAGAATTTTTTCACAGGAACTATGCATATTTTGTTTTTGTAGAGGCAATGTATACTACATAAAAGGATAACAGTGGAAGTGAAAGTAAACTCAGTAAAGAATAGCTGAATATCTGGATAGTGGTGTTTAAAACTAATGAAACTATACAAGAAAAAGAATAGGTTGTTTACAATTTTTTAGGAAATTTCTGATCATCGCAACTTTTTTTGTGAATATTTCTGACAATGCAAAATAAAGCAAAATTAAATAAAGTAACAATGGCTTTCCATTCCATAATTATTCAGGGAAAAAGAGCAATGTGAAATTACATTAACTAGGTCTGAAAATAAAAAGGAATGTTATAGTTGTATAAACTCATGTAGGAAGTTAAGGAATGAACCTTTGACTGTGATAGTGGCAAATCAGACATTGATTGATCCAAAGGTAATTGCTAAGAAGTTAATTAAACATTTTTCTACCATAATTATGGGCACATGAGCACCAGTTACCTTAACAGGGTACCACTCAATATCTCAGAAAGATTTTTATTCAGTTAAGACACAGAACTGTATTAATAAAGCCATTAATATAATACAAATACATCTATGACTCCAGATAAAATCGCAGCAATTGTGTTAGCTATTAAAACTGAACTAAGTCCATTTAGTCATCCAATTACAATTTATCTGGAATTGCTTACATAGAACGGGTACAGTACCCAACAAATGGACAAAAATCTTGTGTAACACCAATTTATAAAAAAGAATAAAGCCACAGATGTTATTATCTATATACCAGACAGTCTTACCTGAATTTTAGGGAAATGTTTCCAAAGTTGCTTACTTTAGTTGATGAAACAGGAAAACATGAAAACTGAAATAATTGACACACATCAGCATGATTTTATCAGAGATGGATCAACACTCACTAACCTGAATGAATTTTCTGATCAGATTACTCTTGCATTTGATGCAGGCTTAACATGTAGTGCAGTTTTCCTTGACTTAGCCAAAGCTTTTGATTCATTGTCTCATGATGCAGTGCATGAAGCTTTGATAAGCTTTGGATATACACTTCTTTCTTGGCCCACTGGGAGAAGTTAACAACTTGTTCTTTAGGGATACTCATCTGATGCATACATCACAGGGCTCAGTATGGGGTCTGTTGTTATTTAATCTTGTCTTTGTTACTTTACCAAAACAGAAATCATGCTGGCTTAATAAATATACAGATGATATATTTAGGAAGCATGGCTATGCTTTAAAAGGCCCTTGGTAGTGTTAGTGTATTGTACACCTATGAACCTATGATTGCAAACTTAGCTTTACCATTGTTAGCAGCAATAATTTACAAGTATCAAAAACTTGTTTATCAGAAGGGTATAAGAAATAGACATTGCTTTTATTCAGTAGGGATAAGTGCGAAATAGCGTACCTTCAGAAAACAAGACCTAAGGAATAAGCAATAATGCAACACTCACTATTAGGAGAAATACCTGACTATAAAGCTTTGGAAACTATTACAAGCAACCTATCATTTGTTAATGATGCAAACATCATAATGACCAGAGCTATGAAACAAATGTTGTTTTGTTAAAAAATAAATCTACAAGAGATGAGTGCACATGATAAAGTTACAAAAAGAATAAAATCTGTATTCAATTTGAATTATGAGGAAAGACATGAGACTATACACAGTGCATTATTGATACTTTAGAAGAAAACTAATATTAGTCGGTACTACAAATTTACAATGAAGAACTGAGTTAGTTATTTAAGTATTTATTTCATCAGAGTCAGACCTCTGAGATGTACAGAATGCAGTGGCTGTAACTGATGAGCATATCTGTGCATGCCAGCGCACGTGTGTGTGTGTGTGTGTGTGTGTGTGTGTGTGTGTGTGTGTGTGTGTGTGTGTGTGTGTGTGTGTGTGTGTGTGTCTGTGCGGTCTTGATATTTGTTGTACTGATGCATCTGACAACAACAATTTGAAATACATTGTGGCTGTTATTTATACATGTTTTCATTCATTTGATCACAGATATCTGAACAATACATAGTCAATAATGTACCGACAACTAGGCCCATGTGTGAATGTGCATATGTGGGTGTGTATGTATGTGTACTTTTTTTTTTGTCATCAGCTCATGGAGGACTTTTTTTGGTTCTCAACATAGAGTTCAGGGTATGCCAGATCGGGAAAATGCACAGGGCACCAGATAACTTAGCTAAGGTTCTGCTAGGGTGTGTTTGGGTAGAACAAGGTTAAATATATTACTGTGACTACTATTATCATTTTTTTATTTGATTGCAATCAAACATCTGAAACATGAAGCCAATAAAGTGCTTGTAAGGCAGCCTGAGGATGAATGTGACTGATCCCATCTGTTGTTTGATGACAGTGAAATAAATGGTTATTGACCAGACATAATATAGTTAAGCATTAGAGGTAACCCCATCCATTCTGTCGGTTTCTGCAGTGACCCTTATTTTGAATTCACCAGTTGCCACTGATCTTTATATTTGAAATCATCAACTAAATAATGAATGTTGTGGATGAGCATTATGACATTCCTTTCAAAGATGTTTGCTGTAAATTTTCAGAAGGTTTCAGACAAACAGATCTACATTTCTAGGTAACAGGTGGCCTTTTGGATGCCTATTTTTGCCATTTAGTTCACAACAAACATTTGCCATTGTTTCAGACTGATACACTCAGTATGCACACAAATTATATAGTCTGTGTGTTCTTTTGAAATCATAAGTACAAATACTTCTGTGAAAAATTAAAAGCATTATTTTAAATGTTATTGCATAAACGTTTTTGACAAATGCAGTAAAACATCCACACATTTGAAATGCTGGTATCTCCTTGCCTTTAGTGTTGTTTACTCATATAGTGTGTCATAAAAAGCTGAGTATCCAAGTATCTTGTCCTAAAATTTTTATCTTTTATTGAAGCAACAGAGCCATGTTGACATTCATGGGCAGAATCAAATTCAGGTCTGAACGGCTGTCACAAACTGACAAACTTATTACATTAGCAAAACAGTCAGTTTGCAGTAAGAATGTAGCTGTCCATTATTTTCATACTAATGAATGTAAACACTAAGAAAACATAAATGTACGACATTTCATTGACTTTAAGCAAAATAAGGAATCGATATTTTTACTTAACAGTGATTCTTTAGTTTCATATGTCACAAAGATGACAGCATTTGTTTTTCAGTAAAATACAATCTATAGGAAAGGGACACATTCAAATGTCATTTCATCAATGATCATGCCAGTCTGGAAATTTATATGCGAGTATGCCAAACCTTTTTGAAGATAAAATATGTTTATATTCTGGAAGCAAGGAAGCAAATGTAGGCAAAGGAAATGAGTATTCATTCTGAAAACACTCAGTGCTGAAGGAATTAGTGCTGCCTGCGTTTCTGAATATGAGAGAGTGGTAGAATTAGTGGGTTAATAAGGATAAGCCATTATTCGTTTGTAGTCATGATCACAGATTACATTTGCATCTGTAACTCAGCATTGCCCTCAATGTCCTTACTGTCAATGTGGAGTTAATGATATCATTACACTAGGGGAGGCAATTTGGAGCAAGAAGTAAATACCTGGTTACTACCTTTTTTTTTACAAGCACTTATAATTTTTCATTTATTCCAACAGGAAATACAGTTAGCAATATGGAACACAATGTCAGAGTGATGCTTACAATGAAGCCAAGTGCCTAGTTTGACACAACCTACATCTTTCATTGACAGCTGTTGTTAAATGAAGGCTTCATGCTTTAATTGGGTTGTTTGCAGTCCTTCTACTGTGAAACTAACTGCAGTGTGATGATAAAGAGCTTGCTTGCAGACACAGCGTACACATCCAGGCACGCTTTCCTCAGACTTCTTCCTTGAAGGGCAGCAGTGGTCAACATACAGATATATAATTCAGTATAAATCCTGATACTTGGTCTGCTGTAGGCCATTTCTTCTCCTCTTGGGAAACTACTACATTAGGAACTGGAATCAATTTTGAGTAGCTCAGCAATCACAATGTGACAGGAATCATACTTTTTTGAAAAAAAAACAGCGCTTCACTTATAATATGAGCAAACCTGTGGTCATTATTTGCAATGCAGTAAGATCTAAAAAGAAACCAACAAAACTAAAATGATAAAAGCATAAAAGGCAGTAAAAGTCAGTATCCCATTTTGCTTGTAATGTCTGTCAAAATTATAAAATGTAACCTCAGTGAAAATTAAAGTTTAATCTCTCGTATTTTGTCCTTCAGCTTAAATTGTTATAGCCAAGGGTAAGTCCTGCATAAAAATCTAGTCCAATGTGAATTAGTTCTCAATAAAAACAGTTTCAGGCTTATGTTTTGACCTGCCTGCACTTGTCTTTTTAGTGTAAGTATGATAACGTTTGTATGGTATAGTTGTAATATCAGATCTAGTCTTTGTTTTTCCTTATTAGTGCATCTTTGTAATATTTCTCTTTGCAAATTTGAACCTTGTTTCTTTGGATGAACATTCATCATAAATTACGTGTCAAAAACAGTGAGCTGAAAAATCATAAAAAGCACAAAATTTTGTAGGGGGCCAGCCCCCTTCACCCCCTGCTGTGGGGGGGGGGGCCCGCACATCCCCCAGAATTATGTATACCAACTCCAAGATTGCACCACAGTACAGAAAAGAGGAACAAACCCTGGAAAGTGCACCACCAGCACACACAATACAATACACTGTGGTGAAACTTACCTCAACATTAAATTCCTATGCTAAAGTCACGCAGGGAAAGTATTAATGCAGTCGCTTAACTATGCCCTTTATAATACTTCTGTGTATTGGCTATTTTCCATACTAGAGCTTGCATCTAAACTCTCGGAAAGACTGAAAACAATATGCTTGGATGACAGCTAACCCAGTTACCAAATCTAAATAAATAAATAAATAGGTCAAGCAGAGCTTTAACACTATCAGCTTTCACAGAATTTCAAATGTATTATCTTTCATGCTTGCCTCTTTCAGAATTTACAGTAGACCATCGATTATCGGAATGTCAATTATCCGAAATGTCAATTATCCAAACACAGCCTTCCAAAGTTTTCAGGTTGGAAAAATCATAAAATCTGAATATGTAAACATTATATGTATTCTCTTGTGCATGTTTTTTGAGCTTGTACTACAATAATATACTGTACTGTTTTTTACCTATAGTAAATTTGTTTAATTTTTCTTGTTTAATGTTCAGCAAAAACATTTTTAGAAGTTTTTTATCCAGTTCAATTATATGTTTGCTTGTCTAAACTACCCTGGGTTCCATTTAGTTCAGATAACCGACTGTCTACTCTACAAACATCTTCAGGATTATAGTACAGTTTCTGCCGAATGGCATTTCTTACAGTAGAAACATATCAGGCCTTTTTTGATAGTCTTTGATCCTTCTTGTCATCTGTGGTGTGACAAGTACATCCAAATCCTTATATTCCCTAATTAATACTTTTCTCTCCTCTGTAGTCAGTCTTCCCCAACCCCCAATAATTCAAGTACCAAAGATATCTTATACTTCAGTTACCCTCCATCTTCCAAATGCCTTATCAGACTTCTGTCTCCATCCTCTGACATTTCCTGAAGCTGGTACTATCAGGAACTAGGTTCAGAACTATTGCTTATAAAACTTATCGAGAACATTTCAAATAGTATGACATGTACAGAAAATGATAGTGACTGAATTTGTTATATAATACCCACATATATTTAAACTAAATGTAACTGCCAAGATGCAAAAAAAAGTTTGTGCTAAACTTAACAGGGTACTCCGGTGCCTGAGCAAATCAGACAAAGCCAGATGTGAGGTAAAACTGCCATCCAGACAAAGGACAACCACAAAGCCTTATTTAATTATCTTAGAAACCTTAGACACAAAGTCCAGCACTATGCATAGATAATAGTAAATGATGTCAGATACTCAGAGCCAGTGGACACCTAACCTAATAGCAGGAAAGTGTAGCTCTGCCTTCACCCCCTCTCTACTTCTACAATCCCAGATCTAATACCTCCATCTACACCCTCCCTCAAATCTCCCATGAGCAAGTCTTCAAGGCACCATCCAAGGCCAAGAACATGTATTGGATAATAAATAACTCACAAATAGAACCCAGAAGGTTTGGATGGACAGCTCTACTTCCTCCAAAAGACATGTCAGTAGTGACGCACTCCAGGGTTCCGTTCTTGAGCCTCTTCTCTTTTGCATTTTCTTCTTGAAGGCCAAAGCTACTGTTAAGGGTTTGTGACTGAATGTGTTTGCAGATGACTATGAACTTGTTGCCATCATAAACAACGCAGAGGTCACCAAGATCATTCAAGAGGGTGTTTCCTAAAGCAATAGCTGATGTCAAAACCATGGACTAAAACTAAATACCAAGCAATGTATAACAGTATCCTTTTACAAGCAAAAGGTTCCTTATAACTGTCATAATGAAAACACATCTCTTGAGATGTGATCCAATAATTAGGGACCTCGGAACCTTTGTAGACACTAAACTGCTTTTCAGTTACTACATATTCACTATTGTAAGAAATGCTTTTTTCCCTGCAATTCTTATGACTAAGGGTTTGGCACCCAGGTTCAGAGATGTGCTCATCTGCATTAATCACCCCTGTTATTGAATATAATGCCCCCTTTGATATGTACCTGTCCAAACATTTTTCACAACTCAAATGCTCGCAATGCTTTCATACTAAGAAAATCAAGAGTGTAAATCATAAAATACTATGCAGACTGACTTAAGGCTTTGTCCTTGTTCTCAGAGGGGTGATGTTTGACTCTTGTACAGATCCTTAACACAACCTGTGCTGTCAGACCTACTTCATATTCACAAGTCCATTGGGGGTATAAATACCCACTCAAGAGATTTAAATCTCTTTGCAACATAAACTGAACATCTTGAAGGGCTAGATTCATATCACAGAGAATACCTATTCTTTGTAATCATCTTCCTCTCCACATATAGCAAAGTACTTCCCTTGTGCTATTCAGACATAATCTGGATAAATGGATGGGTAGACACAGATTCACACGTGATTTAGTACGCTTGTCCCTCATGGATAGGGGCAACATGTAAACATTATATTCATCTCTGAGTTATTTGTACTTAAAATGTAAGGGATAAAAACTTTATGGGAGTGTATGGCGTGTATGGCTGGGCTTCTAAAGATGCACAAGTATCAATAGCGTAGTAAGTACCTATGAAACTATGGAATGTCTATTATTATTAAAAAGACATGATAGGGAAATGTGGAATCACCTCATATTTTTAGGGAATAAAAAAGAAGGTGGTTTAGTCAAAGATAATCATAATGAAAAGTAGAGCAAACGAATAAATGTATGCTAGGGCCAGTCGTAGATCCTGAGGCTGTCCCGGGTGATTGGCTATCTCCACGTCTGTCTGATTTTTTTTTTTTTTGTATGATTTACCCAGCCCCCCAGTGACATGGTAAACTCTAGGGAGATGGGTGTGCAAAGCAGATGTGCTTACAAAAAGTTTGCACTGCCTGCTCTTTGGATCATGCTTTCTCTGAACAATATCCTCAATTTCCACCAGGGATCATCACAGAAGATGCCCATGTTGCTGCCTTCCACCCAGGATAGATGCTCCCATCCTCCCCTCCCACTCCATCAGTCATCCTAGCCAGTAATCAAACTTGGGTCACCTGGGTCATAGTCTGGAATTTAACTGTCTAAGCCACCCTAGTGGCAGAATAAGTGCCACATTTACGAGAAGAGTACAGGCAACTGATGAAACAGAAAGAGCAGTGAACAGACAGGCATAAGATGTTAGGATAATTGACAAAAGTTGTATATAAATTACTGGGTATTTAGTGGTTTACAAAATGTGTGATAATATAATGGAAGTGATGATCTAAC
Organism: Protopterus annectens; assembly: GCF_019279795.1. Taxonomy (NCBI): domain Eukaryota; kingdom Metazoa; phylum Chordata; order Ceratodontiformes; family Protopteridae; genus Protopterus; species Protopterus annectens. Next base: position 1,634,847,948 of record NC_056732.1, read on the forward strand.
TTAAATGGATTTAGACTCAGAACTGTTAAATCTTCATAACAAAAAATAAGCAAAAGTGTTTAGAAGTCTTTTTGTTATGAAGTAGGAACTTTTTCAGAAATGTTTCTTGACAGCTGTCAGGTAACAATAGACCACAATCAGACAGTCGGGCATAACTAAATAGGAAAGTACGTACTTGTGTATTCATTTGATAACCACATAAATGAACTGGTCCTAAGAGCCGTTGCAGCCGTAATCCAAACAAGTTTGGCAAGAAATGTGTATTATATATATATATATATAAGGAAATTAATTAACAGGATGATTATAATTTCTGTAGTTTAACACTGTTCATAGTGAAAGCATAAGGAATTCACAGTATTAAGATTCTTACTGCAGCACTGAGATAGGTATGGGAGGATTTAGTGGGGGTAATTGTTTTTCAGGTCTCTGCCTGGTGATGATAGTCATGCAGACTGTTTTTGTGGTATTAATAAAGATCACTGACAGTTGCTAAAACCATACTTTATTAAAATGCAGTGCTTCAGCAGATAAGTTATTTGAAAGTTTCCTGGTCTGCCCATTTCTGATTAGCTCTTGGGGGTGTAGAAGTGATCTACTATTTGAACCAGATGTATCCCTCATTATTATACGTAATAAAATGTGTGCTGCCTTCGTAGTCATTGAGTTTTTGCAATATAAGTTCATGTCTTGTTTTAAACAGAATAACTGGTATTTCCTTCCTTTCAAATAGACATAAAAATGTCCTGTTTATACTTGCAAACTACTATAAAATGGTTTAATTACTACTAGTATGTGGTAATAATGATATACTAATGAAAACAAATCTATATTTGTGCTGATTATTAGATAAATAATTAAAACTGTGTCCCCGTTTTTGTACTGCAGTGGAGCTCTTTGCATACAGTGTAATAATTATGTGTTTATCTAAAACTGAAGAGCTAATATGATATCCTCTTTACTGAACTGTATAAAATTACATCGTTCTCCCTCTCCATGTACTGCTGTATTTCATTTTATTCAGTGCCTGAGGAAATGCACCTCCCATTACTCTGAATAAAAGATGATTTTGTTACATGCATCTGTACAGGACCTTATTATTAGGTGTTGTTTTGCCCTTTCACAAGGCAAATAATTGTGAAATTATAGTCTCGTTCTACAGAATGATGAATGAGTGTGGCACTGACCTTTGACCCTTTGAAATCTGAGGTTAATGTATTCTGTATAATCTGAAGTACAAATGACCTTGTTCTTGTTAAATATTATAGATGGATGATGTAAACAAAACTAAAACAATATCTCTGATTAGAAATATGCTGTGAATTCCCTCTTCTTCATTTTAGAATGTTTTCTGACAAAAATGACATAAAGACTAAGATGATATTTCCATCAGTTTTATTCAAAATCACTCCAAGGTTGCACTGAATACATGCAAAGTTTTGCCTTTGCTTTTGATGGAACATTTTTATATTGTAAAAAAGATGAATTATAGTTAATAAATTATTTTATCTATGGTGCTGCCCATATAGTATAATTCCCTTGTAGCATGGTTATTGCATATCTAAAGTGTAAGAATGCTTTTCATGTGGCGGTAATTATTTGGGTCTGCGGAAACCATGTTTGGTTTATATAGAACAATAATTTTAAGGTGGTTGAAATGTACATCTAACATGTCTGTCTTCTGAATAAAGTCCAGTTTTGTTACAAACTGAAAAAAAAAAACACTTTACTATGTAATAAAACCATGCTTACCTCTCTGATTTTATTTCAGATAAAAGTGTTTTTGATCTAATAATGTTCGTTGTTTATGACCATTTGGGCCATTGTTTGCTCTGTTGTTTTATTTTATGTGTTGATATAAACTGAAAAAAATAATAAATATAAATCTGATTAAAAAAGAATGGGTTTTTTTTGAAAAAAGAAATCAGAAAACACATGTTTACATTGCTATGGTATGAAATTAATGGAATTTCCTGTTGTAATCTTCTGTTTTAAAGCCACACCACGAGTACTAATTGAACTCTTAGAACATCTCAGAATTACTACCTGACACCCATAAAATCCCATAAAACCCATAGAAAGCACAGCATACTCTAGTAACCAAAGCAATACATAGCAGATACAGCATGGATAAATACAACTCCCTCTGCTAAGCCTTCTATATTCCACCTACTTTCTTACTAATGTTCATAAAAAACTGTCTAAACAAACCTGAATCAATATACAACTAAACTGCAAAATTCATAGCTAATGTCCCAAACAGTACCCACTACTAGGGTGGCCGTGGTAGTGCAGCGGTTAGAGTTGCTGCCTCACAGCAAGAGGTTCTTTGGTTCGAACCTCGGCTGGGGTGCCTTCTGTGCAGAGTCTGCATATCCTCCCTGTGGTTGCGTGGATTTCCTCCCACATCCCAAAGACATGCTGCAGGTGGATTGGACCCTCTAAATTGCCCCTAGGCATGAGTGCGTGTGTGTGTGCCTTCTGTGGAAGGTTGGGCGCCGGGCTGGCAACTAGACACCGTAAAACTCTACTGCCAATTATGAGGAGACAAGTGATCCACTGTGGTGACCTCTAACTGGGAAAAGCCGAAAGAAGAAGTCCTAAACAGTACCCACTACTGCAAACCCCTTCAGAAAAGTAAGTGCTTCAAATTATTAAACTGTACGACAATACAAATTGTATACAAAATACTACACAAAGCAAGGATATGCCCTCCAATATCCACAATGTTTGAAAAATGTTCTCTACCTAGAGGCCTGAGATCCTAAGGTCAGAACCTCCTACAGGTAACTAAAGGTAACAGTCAGCTTGGTGACTCTTTAGAGTGTTCATGTGGCTAAGATATGGGATACTATCCTACCACACAAGGAATTAAATTAAGTCACACATTTTCTTTAAATGACTAAAATGACATCTTACCTCTTAAGCAGATATTCCAATGTTGTACATAATTGTACTGCATGTCTAACAATCCATGTAGAAAAGGCCTACTTATAGCATAATCAAACCACATTTATGTAAAGGTGATGTTAATTTTCTAAGTCTACAGATATGTCTTCATTCAAATAGATGTTGTGGATTAATGCTGACTGGCTTAATTAAAAAGCAGCAAGCTACCAGTTTTATGTCTTTCTACACTTCAGGGCTCTATTCTGAGATGCTTATGAGTCAGCAGAAGTATTTTTTTATTGGTATTATTTTATTCATTTGGTAAGTAGGTAAAGTCTCTAGGCACAAACATCTTTTTGGGGGTGTCCTTGAAGTGTTGTTTGGTCCTTTTTCTCACACAGTAGGGAAGTGGAGACTGATGGAATCAGTCACCTAGATGATTGAAGGTCATTAAAAACCTCATAGCCTTTGTGTTCTATACTAAACTGTCACATGTTTAATGCTAATACCAGTTTGTCATAGAGGTATATCTTTCTCAATTGCATTTGTTTAAGTGTCTCAAATTAACAGTCTGTCTTTGATTTTACCCAATCTATTAGTTGTAGTTCATACTTTCTAAACTGTCATATTTGAATGGCCAAGGCGGAAGTGCCTGATATACATACAGCTAGAACTCACAGCTGTTTTTGACAGATTTCACCTTTTTACAAGGCATTACACACATGGGCAGCCTCATAATTAGAGGGGATGTGTTTGAGGGATGGGGGCAGGTACTCCTGCAAAAAAAGTTTTTTTTTTTTTAACTGTTGGCCTTCAGTATTGTAATCAGAAATGTCTTACACACTTTTTTGCTTCCCAATCATGATACATTTCTTTTTAAAATCATCTCTTTGTTTTTGCAGCCTAACTAATCTTGATGAATTTCTTTTAAAATAAGCTTTCTATCCCTGCAGCATAGAAAATTTGATAATATTGATTATAGCTTTTAAATTCAGAACACGTTTGTCTTTGCTGTACAAGTGGTCTCATTATTCTAAGGTCACTGATGAAGGGGAATATGTAGTTCTACTGATGGGTGGTGCCAAGGTTGTAAGTCTACTGATATAAGGGAAGATATAATTATATTGGTGAGGGATGTCATCAGCCAAAGGCGACTAATGTTGGAAAAGATAGGTACAAACTTGCCGGGTGGGATCATGATGCCAAGTCCATTGATGTAAGGAAAGATGTTGTTAAATAGGTGGCAGTCACAGTTTTATTGCTAGCCCAAACACAAGCTGGTCAGCATGATATACCAGGGTCATGTTAACTATCCAGGATTTTACTGCCTATGGAAGGATATGCTTGTGATATACCGCAGTAGTGACCACTTGGTAGAATGTAGCACTGTCTTCTGGGGAAATGAAAAACAGGTCAGAGGCTACAAGCAGATACACCTGTGATCATTCAGTAGAGAATGAATTCTAAGCCTGTTAACAGCACTGCATATGTGTGGTCTCAAGGATAACAGAGACATATTACAAATCCTCAGTCCTCCCTGATTCACTGCTGCAGGGATTCTGCTCCAACCTATGTCACCAGATGCTAAGATTCCAGTTAAGTAACTGGTGTCAGAGATGACAGGGTAAAATTGTAGCATCCAGAGGTCTTCCTTCACATCCTGGGAGAGGTGGAAAGTTCAGTCACAGCAGCAGTGTGCCCTGGTAGAGACCAGGGAGCAGTGTTGCCACGCTCCTAAACTGCTGTATTTGTGCATTCTAGGAGCACCGTAGACCTGCATGTGTGGGCACCTGTGTGAACATCAATCCAACCAAGCACATTGCATGCAGTAACTGAACCTGAGATGAAGGTTAAAAAGTAGTGCCCCTCAGAATTCCAGGCTAGTTTTATTCCTCAAGTCCCATAGAATAACACCAATGGGACTGTGACTTGGTATGGAAGTTACCAAGGAAAGATGATATGCTACATGCAAAAATGGAGGGTGATGGTATTATAAGTGGAGCCCCTTTATAAGCTGTGTATAATTTATAAAACATGTTGGCGTAAATAAGAAAAACCCAGTGTCTTCCAGGAGTGGTGGAATTACTGGTTGCAAATGACATCAGTTCTTGCCCCACTGCCATCAGCTAAGCTGTTCTGTTAAGGGTGGGCTGGTAAATATGAGTCATGTGATACAATGGAGAAATGTATTGCATTAAAAGAAAGTTCATAACTACTGATTTTGTTTTAGTTTTCTCGAGGAGTTTCACCATACTATTCATATGACTGTGCTTTACGGGAAAAAAAAGATAATCATATTTTATTTATAAAACACTTTCTTACCACAAATGCAAAAATCTAGTTTTGGATATGAAAAGAAAACAAGAATATTGCTCACCTCCACATTTAATATGTAGATTGTGTTTTTTGCCAAGGCAAAAGTGAAGACTTGGTGTACTGAAGATCTGCCCACATTCCTTTTTCATGTCACATCTCTGTGTTTAAGTTATGTGTGCTAGCATATTCAAAATGATAACTGCAGATTGTTTTACTATATGCTGTGCTGTCATCTTTTCATCTTTTTTTTTTCACTTTTTCCTAGCACACTGATTTATGCCAGTATATGGATAAACACCCGGGAGGACTTCGTCCTGAAAATGTAAAGGTAAGTATCGAACAGCTCCTGAATATAACAGAACTTATAGTTGTCACTTTACTTGATTTTGTGATTTGTTTTCTGATTTCAAGCTAATTCTGCAGTGTATGCTTTTATGAATTCTGTTTACACCAGTTTATATTACCGTCTTTACAGATTTTTCCTGAATCATATGCACTTGCATTGTTCCATTCAGTTCTATAGTCCGTTTCAGATGAACCTGCAAATATTTTTCATGAGAGTACAGCGAAAAACATTTACTTTGACTTATGGCAAATCCGTCATGAACATAGTGAATAATCTGCCAGCCTTTATACTTGAGTGAACAGAAGCAGCCTGCCTCCCCTTTAGTAAGTTAACTATAAAGCAAGAAATGTAACCTTTGTTTGCCATAAGGAAAATGCTCACACAAGGTGAACAGCTAAACTGTAACTTGTACGTTTGCAGCTTTAGAGATGATGTATTCAGCTGTTGGAAGTAATGGCACACCGATCAAATAAATGCAAAGCTTTAAGTTGTGAGATTGGTGTGTTATACTAAAGACCTGTACAGGTCAACAGTCATGTCCTCAGAAGTGAAAGATTGTGCATAACCAGTGGCAGAGAAGGCAGGTTACAGAGTTCTTGAAAGAAATTGAATTGGGGCCAAATAAAATGAATGCATATGAGTCAACCTGCATGTGTTGTTGAGAGTTGCAGCTTGTAGAGTACAGAATAAACTGGTGGGACTCAGGAGACTGGGGGCAGACTGAGAATGTGGTAACGAAAAACTTGGAAGATGCTGGGTCGAGAAGGAATGAATGAAAAATAAAGACATTTGGACATGGTGGCTACCAAGGAAAAAGACTGACTGGTTCATTTAAAGAACTAAGAGACCCAGATTGTTGTTGTCTTTCGGCTTTTCCCGGTTAGGGGTCACCACAGCGGAACTCCAGTCCGCTAATGATTGGCAGTAGATTTTCACGAAGGCCAAGGTTCCAGCTAAAAATTTTAAATCCAAAAGTTTGGAAAACTATTCAAGAAATATCTTAGCGTTATGTCTATGTTTTTCTTAACAGAGAATCTTCAAGTTTTAATAAAGAAAGGGAATTGATAATTTGATTTGTTTCTGGCTTGTAGAAGGATCTAATATATTTGATAAGTAACATGAATAGTGAAAAAGTAGGGGTACTGCATTTTTAAAGTACAGCTTGTGTTGTAAAAAATCACAAAATGAGTCCTTGTAACAATACTGAACAATGACGTATTGTGGCTTAGGAGAATGATTGAGGTGATATTCACACCAGCATATTTGCTGCATTATGAAATGATTGATAGGCACATGGAAAAATAAAACTTATAGTGCAGATACTGTTTGTTAAAAGGGGACGTCATTTTTCTGTTCCAGACATGATCATAAGAGGTCAGTCCTGTACAGTCAAATATTGGATGAAGAAGTATATGGATTGTGTAAAAACACATCCAGTTTTTTTTTAACAGCAGATAAAGACTGTTTCACAGTTTCACTTCTTACTTGGATAAGTGATGAATCTTGCATAGTAAACAGTTCATTTGTTTTATGTTTCCTGAAGTTTAACAATGTCTATTACATCTTTCCCATGCACTTTTTTAATTCACTCACCGAGTTTAATACTGATGTTATGATTATCCACTACCCTTTCAAATAAAAAAAATAATCTTCAGATTTTCCAGGAACCTTTCAACTTCTATTTTCACATGTCTCTTTTTTGATACAGATGTACTTATATATTTCTTTTGTATCTCCCTTCTATCTCCTTTCTTAAAGGTTATACATATTAATCTCTTAACATTCTTTCTTTATATTGCTTCTGATGAAGAATTGATATCATCTTTGTTGCATTTTTGTGCTGTATTTATCCTCCATATGTTTTAACAAAAGTAGGTTTCCAGAACTGCACACAATTTTTCTAACAGGGTCTTTCATGTTTAAACCAAGGAATAATAACATTGTTTGTCTATCTGCATGTCAGTATTCTGCCTGCCTAATTTACCCTTTTCCTCCACACTACTTGCTTATTTTTAGATCATCTAAGTACTATAAAATTACTTTCTGTCTTTTATTATTTCCACTTCTTCACTGCTATTGTTTCCCAACTACAATATTTTGCATTTCTGCATTAAATTTAAGTCATGGTATTTTAGAGTACTTCTCTGATTTCGCTTTACATGTGGATCTTTAGTTGCTGAATGCAATGATTTGATTAAATGCAATTTATGATTTAGTGCAGGCCCATCTTATGAAAGATATCTGCAGGCAATGCAATACAGAGTATTGGGGGAGGAAGAGTAGGGTGATGAAGAGAAAATGATAAAAGAGATTACACAGAGTATATAGTGATGCAAAAAAGGCAGCAATAAGTAGTGGCTGGAAGTAACAAATGCTGGTGACCTATATATGTAGTGTAGGGAGATGAAGGAAGAGAGCTTGATTGGGAGGAATGTTCTGTCCATTAAAAAGAGGAAGAAGTGATGACATCATAGTTACAGTCAAAACAGATTTTAGTCTGAAGCGTTGTAGAGAAAAAATAGATTTAGACCAACAAAGTGAGGCATTATAGAAAAAAAATATTCAACAGTAGAGTCTAAAACACCCATAGCAGCTGCATATAGGACCCAACCAAGGAGACCCTTAGGAAAAAGAGAAACATAGTTATGGGAATGTGGTAATGATAGTAGTTTATGAAAGATAGTAGTCTTAATAAGCAAAAAAATATATAAACTGGAATGGCTGCCCTGAAGAAATAGCAAACTTGATACAGAATAGGTGCGGTATGAAGTTGGGGTCATTAGGGAATAATTCATTGAAATATAATTAGTAATAGTGTAATTAGTCTGATCTAGAACTGTATAATAGCGTTCCAAAACTTTCCTCCTTCAAACATGGCTTAGCAACCACTGTAGTCCAAAACATACACACAAAACAACTTAAAATAAAGTGAAAAATTTGGCTTTGTTAAACACAGTGTGAACTTACACTTCCTCACCATCAAAATATTCCACATTCAACCATTTCCAAGGTTACTGTGTCTCTATATCTTTGTTCATGAGGGTGAATTGTGGCATCCCATTGAAAGCTCTTGCTCTTTATATGGCTGTTAGCTATAGTCATTAGGCCTTGACTACAACACACTTGTTTTCTACCATTGCAAACACAAGTAGTTTGCTACTTTATGGATGCTGTGTACTTATCAGCAGGTGTGTTGTTTCTGCTGCTGAATGAGCACAACACCTTTACAATAATAAAGTCTGGCACACACCTGCAACTATGGTTACACACACTGCCCTTGTTCTGATTAACTGTGACTAAGCCTACATACTGTGTGCACTAGTGTGTACCTTGTACAATGCAGTCACTGTTTCTACCTGTCCCTGTTACATCCTGGCACTAGAACTGAGACCATACAACTGCTGTACCACACCCAACTACAGGCGGCCATAAGTCACTGCTTCTACTTGTCTCTGTTACATGCTGCCATTAAAAGTGAAAATATACAGCTGCTGTACCACACCCAATGATGGGCAGTCATTCACTATTTCTACCTGTCCCTGTTACATGCTGGCACTGGAACTGAGACCATACAACTGCTGTAACATGGCGACCCCAGGCAGTAATTCAGTGTTCGTACTTGCCCCTGTTACATGCTGCCATTAGACATGAGAGTATACAGCTGCTGTACCATACCCAACCATGGGCAGTAATTCACTGTTTCTACTTGTTCCTGCTACATGCTGCCATTAGAACTGAGTGTATACAGCTGCTGTCTGCTGTACTACATCTAACCAGAGGCAGTAATTCACAGTTTGTATATGTCCCTGTTACATGCTGCCATTAAAAACTGAGAGTATAAAGCTGCTGTACTATAACTGACCATGGGCATTAGGTATTTACAGTGAGTGTTACTGGATTCAGCTGTCTCACCGGTAAGCATCCTGATCACACCAGCATGCTTTCCCACATATGTGACTTTGTTCAAGTGTTGCATATGTACTCATTTTCTTTACAGGAGCTCTGTTTTGTTCTGTGTGTGGCACTTGTTTTCATTTGTACATGCTGTGTGCTTGTGTGTTGATGTGTCATGGTTTCTCAAGTCACACTCTTGCTTACATACATGCACACGCACACATGAACACCCAGGCATGCACATATGCATGCACACACTGATGCATACATGTACACATGCGCATGTGCACACCTGCAGATGTACATGTATACAAAACACACACACATATGCACTTTCACATGTGCATGCTTGCACTCTGCATGAACACATACACATACATGTGCACACACACAGATGCACAGACCCACACACATGCATACACACACACAAACATGTACACATGCATGCATACATACAGTATACATAGACATATACATGTGCACACATACATATACACATACAAGCACAGACATGCATGCATGCACCCAAACATGAATATGTGCACACAAACATTCACGTGTGTACCCTTGCACACCAACTTGCACATGCACATACATGCACATGTGTACACTCATGCACACACTTGCATGCATGCTCGCACATATACACACAGACATATACAGATGCAGACACCAGTAACATAGCTAGGTCATGGGAAGAGGAGCAACTAACCAGGCACAGAGCATTTGAGGGTCATGATTGCATGATCCCAATTGCTCTTTAATGGAAACTGGCTTCTAAAAGCCAGTACAGCATTTGCAGTCAAACTTGCGTTCTGTAGCATTCTCTGTGGTTTTAAACTGTAGAAAGTGCTTTCTATATTGTAACAAGCAGTTTACTACAGTTTAAAACATTTTTAAGTAAAACCTAAGAACTATAGCACTTTGTGCAGTATATTAAAGGTAGCATTGCTTTCCACATCATGACAAGCAGTTTGATAAAGTTTAAAAGTAAATATATATATATATATATATATATATATATATATATATATATATATATATATATATATATATATATATATATATATATATATATTTATATATAAAATCTTTTTTTACAGTAAAAGCTGAGCACTGTAGCACTTTGTGCATGGTATAAACTGCATAGACTGTTTGCTACTTTTGCAGCAAGCATTGTGATGCAGTTTAAAAGAAAGAAAAACATTTTTTTTTAATAAAACTGAGAGAAAGGAGGGTGGGGGCAGGGCACAGAGATGAGACTCGATTGGGTCCTGCCCGGGTACCTGATCATAGATTTTTTTTTCTAAGAGGGTGGGGGACACGAATTCATCAGGCCAGCACAAGTTGTTGGTTGATCCAGCTACACCTCTGGCACATACATGCACATGTGCTTACACACACATTTGCTGTTATTTGTAAGCATAAGAAACCTACTGCATACACAGGTTTCCTTTCTTTCTGTTGCCTTCATGGAGAAACCGAGCACCATTTAATTTTCCCCAGCCCTACCCAGGTGGCCATCAATCAATTGGAGACAATTCCTGACCCCTGCCCTATTACAACTTTTAATGTAAGGTTTCTAATGTATTTTGCTTTAATTATATTCATAGGACTGATAGATGTTTATGGAAAGTTTTCTACAGATACTGTGAAAACTGTTGTACAAACAGAATAACAAGTTCTGGTGAATTTCAAAGACACATTACTAGTGAGAGGTGTTGTGGATGCAGCAATTCAGAGGAGGACACTAAAATGTTTCCTCAACAGCTTAACTTCAACTCTCCCAGTATGAAAACAGAAACTGAGAAACTGCAGATAGATATATTGTCACCTTGAATAAAATTCAGTTGCTAGTAAGTACATTGGCTTGAATGTCTGCAAACAAATCAAGAGAGCCTAAAAGAAAATCAACTAGAAAAGACGAACAGAAAACAATGATTGGGAAGAATCCTGCAGCTGTTCAGCAAAAACAGGTCAAGCTCCAGTTTTGATGCAAGGCATGGCTTCCAGTAATCTAGAGGAAATAACAAGTCAAATGAGCTCAGAATTGATTAAAATAAATGAAACACTGAAACATTATATCAATTCAAATAACAAAAGGCTGGAAAAAAATGGAAGAAGTTTTAAACAGATATTCAGAAGAGCTGATAAAACTGCAAAAATCAGAGGTCAAAATGAAGAAAAAGTTGGCTCAAGATAAGATGTTTCAAAAAATGGCAGAATTAGAGAACAGAGCATGTAGGGAAAATCTGAGATTTTCTGCTGTACCAGAGAATCTAACACACTGTGTTAATTTTATAAAAACATAAATAAGAAACTGGACTTACATTCAACAGAAGGTCACGAGAAAGCAGTCAAGACCTTTATTATTAAAGTTGCAAACCTACCAGCAGAAAGAGTTGATCCTGACAAAATTATGCAGAACTGCAAAGTATTATAAGTTGGAGAGCGTAGATTGTTTGTGGGAAATGATTATTCACTGTTGATTAGGCAAAAAAGAAATAACTATTTCAGTAATCATGGAATGTCGAGAAGCACATGTGAGATTCAAACTGCTATATCTGTCTTTAGAATATTTTTTTTTCTCGGAGGATCAAAGCCACTTTTTGATGCAGAATAGGTTAAGGAGGAAATTAAAAAGTTTGTCCAGTAAAAAATCTACTATCAATGCAACCCTCAATGTTCGTAATTTTTTTATTTTGTTTTTCTCTTTATAATTCATTTTGTATTTGCAGTGTTGTTTTTAATAGTTTTTGTCCTGGATGTTTATCTTTGCTTATGTTTGCTGGGGCTCTTTCCCCTCTGGTCTCCAATGAAAATGGTTTGCTTACTATAAATGCAATGCAATGCAAATAGTTAATAACCTTTTCTTGTTTACAGTTATTTTGTATTGTGATTGTTATTTAATATTTGTTCATAGGTTCATAGATTAATACTAGGCAATCAGCCCTTGTGGGCCATTTTAAGCCTAACCAATTACGCCATGTGAGACTCAAACCCTGCACCTTGTGTTTGTAAGGTAAACACCTTAACCATTATGCCAACCTCCCCCCTTAATTGTATATTGTCACTTAATTTTTACTTATGTTTGCTGGGTCGGGTCTCCACTGAAAATGGGTTTGTTTGCAAACTCAGTTGGACTAACCCAGTTGACAAATGTGAAATAAATAACTAAATAAATGAGCCATGAAGCAGAAGGGGACTCTGCTTCTCATTTTTCTTATAATGAAGCACATGAGAGACTTTCCAGGTGAAACCTTTTCCAGTGTTAGTCTTCCAAAGGAAAATGCTGAAGAGATAGAGACAAGCATGGGAGTTAACCAGAAGAATTGTGAGCACCATGGAATTGAAATGGAATCTGAAGTAGTGAGATGGAGATAAACAGAAGAAGACCAGCAACATGAAAATTAGTGATTTAATGTGAGATCGCAAAGCATCAATCACATTTGTGAAATACAGCTGTATAAGAGTAAGTGAAAAGGGTTTACTTTTGTTGACTTTGTTAAACTTGTGAGGAACTGAAAGACATTTGCCTCATAGGATCATAGGAGGTTACTAGGCTAATGACCCTAGGACCCTTACAAGCTTAGCCAAATGTTGCCCTTATTTCTACAATTGGCCCATTTGCCCCTGTCCAAGAGGGACACAGGTGGAACCCCTGGGGTGAATTTACTGTTACCCATCCAGTTGTCTAGATTGCATTTGAAAAGGGCCACTGAGGTGCTTTGCTTGACATGAAGTGGGAGTCTGTTCAAATGGTATGGTAACCTCTAGGAGACAAATCTGTCTCTCCAGCAGGTTCTATTAATAATAATAATTGCAGATAAGGCTAGTCAGGCTAATAGGTCTGTAGTTCCTGGGGTCAAGTTAAGGTCTTTAGAGTGAGTAATCCGTGTATCATTTGACTTGTGAATATGCAGCATTTCCAATAAAGCAGGGTCAAAGATTGCCATATATGCAAGGCAGTGATCACCTCTGAGTAGCCTGTATGAGACATAATAAAGTGACAGTGATTTCAGATGGTTATCATAGGACAGATGCTGAAGACCTAGAACTTTCCTTGTGAGGAACCCTTGTGGTCTCTCCAATTGCGGCAGGTACTTAGAAAGGTACATACCAAAAGAGGCATTGTACTCAGTTATTGGCCTGATGAAGGAAGAGTACAGGGAGGTAATAACGTCTTTTTTGCTGGAGGCAATGCCCTTACTTATGAGATGAGCAATACAGAATGCCCTTCTTACCACTGTGGAGATTGGTATTTAAAAGGAACATTTCTCTTACAGAAAGGCATGATAATACATTTTTTTGCGCTGAGTTTAAGGTCATGACTTTGGCACCAATCATTTCTTTGTGTAGACTCTCTTGTAGGGTGTTGACATTGTTTGGAGATTCTGTCTCTGCTCTCAGTTTGCAGCCATCAGCAAACTTTGTCAGCCACAGACCTTTAGTTTTAGCTTGTACTTTAGAGAAATAGATTCCAAACAGCAGAAGTCCCAGGACTGATCCCTGTGGAACACCACTGGTTACAGGTCTGCTGTTGGAGGTGGATTCCCCTTTTTTCACTATATGAGTTCTGTCAGTGAGTCTAGCTTGGTGAGTTTGTCCATGCCTGATAGTGTCAAAAGTCTTGGCTAAGTCTAGGAAGGCTGTATGCACAGATTTCCCTTCATCCAGGGCCTTGATGACTGTCTCAAAGAAGTCCACCAAGTTTAACAGGCATGATATCACTTTGACAAATCCAAATTGAGTAGGGTCAAGTGTTTGGAGATTACCTGTATCATTGTTGATAAGGTCCATGATGATTCGCTCCATGGCCTTGCAGATAAGGCTAGTCAGGCTAATAGATCTATAGTTCCTGGGATCAGTGGAAGCACCACCTTTGTACAAGGGGATAACTGTGGTCTTTTTCCATTCAGCTGGGATGAAGCCAGTGCTTAGACTATAACTGAAAAGAGTACCTAATGGTGTTGCTAATTCTTGTTGAGCTCATGTAGGATGCAGCCTGAAATGTTATCAGGTCCCATAGATGCTGTGTTTTTGATCTTAGAGAGGGTGTTTATGACTTGCTCTTTAGAGATACAAGGTAGAGGACAGGTGGTAGGGATGTCATGGGGTATGTGTGGCGGTGACAGGGGAGTGAAGTTTTCAGAAAACCTATCAGCTAAGAGTTTAGCTATTTCCACAGGCTCAGTATATGTGGTATCATTAGCTAACAGTTCAACACAGATCTGGGGCTTTCCTTTTACATTACAGATGTAACCAAAGAGTGCCTTATGGTTGTCATTAGATAAGGATGCTAATTTGTTTTCATAGTTTGCTTTGGAGGACTTCACAAGAAGTCTTATTTGCTCATTTAAGCTGAGGATGGAGTGTTTCCACTTTAGGGCTCAGTCCCTCTTGCTCTTAGACAGCAAATTCTTCCTGTTATTGTAAAGCCTGTTAATGGCAGCTGTCCACCAGGCAGGTATGCTCTTCCTTGAGGAGCTTTTTTTGGTCCTATCAGGTATGGCCGAGTCAGTGCATTTCTACAGGTATTTGTATAAAGCACTGGTGTAGAACTCTGCAAAGTTGCAAGTTCCAACTGAGGGGGGAGGTTCAATTAAGCTATTTATCCAGTAAGAAGTTAAAATCTGCTTTGGAGATGTTTTTTAGTTTAGTTGCTGCTTGGGGGGTGGGCAGGTGTGATAGTTACTTTGAATGATATGTGGTCAGATTTCACCAGGGAACACATCACAGTGGGGGTGGTCCCCATATAGGTAAGCATCAGATCCAGGATGTTGGAACCCCTTGTGGGAGTGTCAACCAGCTGGTCCAGGGCACTGGAGTTAATGGAGTCGAGGAAGCTTTGGACAAGTGAGTTTGTGCATGAGTAATTTACCCAGTAAATGGATGGGTAGTTAATGTTGCCCAAAACCATGGTATTCGGATGTATCTTGATAGAGTCAAGTAGCTTCAAATAGGCAGAGTGGGAGTCCTGATTCATGGAGGGGTTCCTGTAGCTGGCAATGGCTTGAATAGGTGTCCTGCCAACAGTTAATTGCACCTGAAATATCTCCATGGAATCATACTATTTAACCAATCTGGAGATGTATTTATCATTAATGAATATTGATACACCTCCTCCTCTAGTTTTCATGCCTTCACTTTGTGGTCTGAATGTGTAGAGGGAGGTGTAGCCCAATATGGCTGCCATGCTCTCCCCAGCCTTGAACCAGGTCTCCGTGACTGCACAAATGTCTACATCTTCAAAAGTGAGGACTGCTTCCAGTGAGTGCAGTTTCCTGTGAAGACTCTGAGCGTATAGCAGAATAACCTTGAGGCTGTTTTTATATGGAGTTTTTAAGTCGGGAATTTTATCCTTGAGACACTGCCTAAAAAAGGCATTATGGGCTGGCAAGAGCCTTGGCCAGTAGCCAAAATCCCAGGGGGGACAGATGAAGACCATCCCTGGCAAATCATTGAGGTCTGTTGATCATGTCATCCCAGGCTGACAGATACTGTATCCCCTTAGAATGACACCAGAAACTGAGCCAGTTGTTGAAGTCAATCATTTTCTGTTTCTATTGAGGCATCATCCTAGGTGAAGGTAAAATGCTACTTAAGGCTAGGGGCATACCTGCCTGAGACACATAGTCAAAGAGCTCAGTCTTATCTCTCTTCATATAGTCCAGAGAGGTACATTTGAAGTCATCCACACCAACGTGGACTATGATGGAGTCATAACAGTACCTGTTGCTGAGACTTGAGTGCAGGTGTGATATAGCAGATCCTGGCACCTAAAAGACATCTGACCATGACCTTCTCCTTATTCAGCCTGGTGAGAGGGACATCTGTGTGTCTCATGATGGAATCCCCTGTGACTAATATGTTTGGTTTTGTGTTTTGCCTTAAGGACTG
Organism: Protopterus annectens; assembly: GCF_019279795.1. Taxonomy (NCBI): domain Eukaryota; kingdom Metazoa; phylum Chordata; order Ceratodontiformes; family Protopteridae; genus Protopterus; species Protopterus annectens. The sequence goes on from NC_056732.1 coordinate 1,634,864,293, forward strand.
GACAGGTGAAACATTGGTTTGTGGGCTATTATGTGTATTTTGTTTTGCAGAGGAAGTATTATGTGTAGTGTGATGCCCGTGCACTTGCCCAGCAGTCAAGGAGCCTCAATCCTCTCCACTAACACCAGTGAGGGGCATCCATATAGGGAAAGGATAATAAATACACACACAGTAAAGTACAATTTCCCTTAAGAGCACACAGAGATCACAGTCAGTCTGGGGCTGGTTTCTCTCTTTCTCTCCAGGTCCCCAATAATTCTCTTCACTGGCACAGCTATAGGGTCCATATCTCAGCCTAGTGGGCAAGCTAAAGCTACCAGCACCCTCTCTGTCCAACCAGTGCTTTGTGTCCCTGCCCAAGTAGCTGACACACACACATACACACACACACACACACACACACACACACACACACACACACACACACACACACACACACACACACACACACACACACACACACACACATACCCACACACACACACACACACACACACTTTGAGATAAGAGTTATATACAACCCCACAGAGACTCCTGGGGAAGGCTGGCACAGGTTCTCCAGCTTTGCCCCTTTTACTCAGACTGTACGGTAGAAATCACTGCCACCATCCAGCTAATATTTATCAGCTACTCAAAGGTCCTCATTAAAGGGTGTCCAATTATTACTGTGCAATATTATTATCCATATGGTAGGTGTGACTTAACAGCAAAGCTTGTTTGGAGTGACTTGGTACAGTATCACTATATACATGCAATGTACTCTTACAGCTTAAATTATCTCTACACAAAACAGCTACAGTTGAAAGGTTTAAAAATATTTAATAATAAGTAATAAAAACACAAGACAATACTTCTTTCTGCACAGTGCTTGTCAAGAGTTCAAAGATCACAAAGAAATGTTTAAAATAATACAGTAGAAAAGTTCTGACATCACAGAAAAACAAACTAGTCTAGTCTTCTATTTCCTATATATCTCTAAGAGAAACGTTAAAGTTTAAGATTTATTTTATTTATTTTTATTTATTTAACATTTGTTGACCGGGAAAGTCCGACTAGGTTCCACAGATCCTGTTTTCAGCGGAGGCCTGGGGAGAAATGCTCCAGAAGCATGTCTTTAGAATGTGGGAGGAAACCGGAGTACCCGGAGGAAACCCACGCGAACACAGGGAGAACATGATCCTACTTACATATAGATACAGACTGCTGGTGATGTTGGATGTTCTCAAGACAAATGCTCTAATGTTCTCATTCTTTCTGTCCTTAAATTGATAACACAGTACCACTGGTTCATTTCAGATTACATCATTTCTTTCTGCTTCCCAGGCTAACAGAACTCAGAGGTTAATGGCCCCTTTTGATCTTGCATCTGGTCAGGAAGCCAGAGTAATAAAAGATATTGTACATGCAAATTCTAGCAATTAACTCTGGTCTCAAGACAATAGCCAGAATTCCTTCATCCAGACATCTCAGCTCCAAGCCCTGAGATCAAAGGCAGTCATGAAATGCTTGACTTATCAGCTTTGTTACAGGAGAGTGCACTGTTGTTACATTTTTGCAGTTCAACATCCAATGCAGTCTTTTCACATTTAAGAGAACAAGCCTGTTCTATCTACCTACTTTGTATCTACAAAATTCTATCTGGCTAGGCTGGCCGTCTTTACCTATCTTCACATGTAGCATGCTTGTGTTTTTGTATGTGTGATATTGCACAGAGAACAAATCCCAAGTGGGCCATAAAATGACTTTGAGTATAAAGAGGATGTTGGCAGGTACCATACCTCAGAACTTCCCTGCCGCCTGTCAGATTGCCTGCTTCTGTTGTCGCTCATCAGACAAGTTGTGAATTTTGTTCAGGTAAGTGCCCCATTGGTTTTTTTTCTTTATTACCTTTTGGCTACTGTGCTTTTTGAGGTTACATCTAAGCTAGGAAGGGCAAGTGTCAGTGTGGAAACCTTTGTCTATTTTGACTAAGCCTTAACCACACCATACTACTTGTTCTATTTGCAAGGCCTTTGTTCCCAAAACCCTCAATAGCTGGTTAGTTTCTCTAAATTTATATCTGGAAATTTAGTGCCTTAAATGTCTTGCATGTGATATGGAAGGTATGTTGGGCCATTCGGATGAGCCACAAGCTAAGCAGGCCAAGAAATCCCGGCCTGATTTACCCACTGCTCCATCTGGTCTGGACAGCTCTCCTGAGGCCGATGTTGGCTTAGAGACTGTTTTGGAGTCAGTAGGCACTTCATTGACAAGTACCAGGGTGGAAGCTGTGAAGGAACCTATCAGCACATCCTTGTGGGAAATGCAGGTGTCCATTTTGGATGTAGGGGGGAACCTCGGCTCATTGTAACTGAAGGCCCACATGGCATTCCACAGATTATTGTGCAAGAAGATGTTCCTACCAATATTGTGGAGTATAGGCTGATGTTGGGCCCATCCACCTTACACTGTATGGATGTTCCTAAAATGAAGAAAATTAAAACTAAACATGTTTCTTCTGCCCCTCAGGAACAAGCAGTGGAATGGCAAGCCTTTTCCTAAGGCCTGTTCAATGCCTTTATGGCCCTGAGACAATCCTCAGCTCTCTCGCTCACTTCTCCCTCGATTTCTGCCTCTACTCCATTAAAGAGGACTTCTGAGGAGTTTTCATAAGATGAAGAGGATTCTTCTGAGGATGAATCTTTGGCTTATTCAGCCCAAATTCTCATTTGGGTTATGCTTCCCCAGAAGAAGACTCTAATGGCACTGATTTCCCCAGAGAGAATACCGCATTTGGGGAAACCGTTCTTAAAATGAGTGAATTTTTCAAAGGGGATTGTTCTCAGGTGTCATACATCCAAAAAGGTACTAGGACCTGCTGCAGATAGACTCTGCTTTCCCATCTGCCATACCTCTTGTTCTTCCAGCTTTCCTGGATGCCTTTGATGCAGCTTCAAAGGTTAGTTCATATATAGGCTCTCTGCCCTAGGCATTTAAGAAAGCCTAGCCAGAGTGTGTGTGGCTTTCACCACCCCTTAGGATGAGAATACTATACCCATTAGTTTGCTGGTGCCCTGATTCACAACCTCCTATCCCCAAAACGCTAGATAGATTTTATAAAGTGCCGGAGGATTCCAAATTTCTGTTAAAATGCCTCTCTGTAGACTTTGTAACCATTTCATTGTCTGTGGACAAGGCCTCACTTCCCTGCTCCCCCTCAGATAAGGAGAGTAAAGTCATGGAGAAAGTAGGAAAGATGGCTTGTACATCACATACTCTCTCTTACAGGGCCATTAATTACCAGATCTATATGGCCAAATATTCCTTGGCCCTAGTCTTGGACACTGGTAAACTACTTTCTGAGCTCCCTGACTCTCACACTAAGGCCAAGCTCTCCTCCATGCTTAACTCCTCTGATTAGGTTACACGACATTCCATAAAGTACATCTATGATGCTGTGGAGGCATCAGCTAGAGTGGCTGCATTTGGATCAGTCCTCAGGAGATATTCCTGGCACAGACTCCAACCTTTGCCTGATGACATTAAGGCATAATTCATGGATGTCACCCTGGACAACAAGGCATTATTTGGTACCTCTACTGCAGAACTCTTTAAGTCTTTACAGGAGAAGGGCAAAGAGCTGCAAAATCTGAAATATATTTTTGTTACACCAGTGCTTAGGTTTCAGAGGAACTATCCTGCCAAGACCACTTTTGCAAGGAACCTTCCAGGTCCCATTCTTAGAAAGGTAAGAGAGATGCTAGTAAACAATTTTCCTCTAAATGTACTTCCTCAACTCCTGCACAGAAACAGGCCTTTCAGGCAAAGACAGGTAATCTGTGACTACCTGCCTCCTAGACCACAGACACCTCTTTCCCTTCACCCCTCTCTCTGTTTGGAAACAGATAACTCAAGACTCTTGTGTTCTATCCATCATCCTGCAAGTGTACTTTATGGTGTAGTAGACTCCTCCTCCTTACAGTGATATTCCACAACCTCCAAGGGAACAACCGGAACTCTTTCCTCAGGTCAGTTCCACTCTTCTTTCTCAAGGAACCATTCAGAATGTGCTGCCTTCCCAAGTAGGAAAAGGGTTCTACTCCAGGATGTTCATGATACCCAGGAAGGATGATCCTTGGAGACCCATTCTAGAAGTATCCCATCTAAACACTTTCCTGAAGGTTCCCACCTTTTGAACCTTAACCTTACCCACTCTTCTTCCTCTCATACTTCCTTAGGCCTTTATAGTGTCACTGGACATCAATGATGCTTATCTTCATATCCCCATTCATCATTGGTTCAGGAAATTTCTTCACTTTGCTATTGCTTCCTCACATTTTCAATTGTTTGCCTTGCCCTTTGGATTGTCTGTGACCCCAAGGGTCATCACAAAAAGCTTAGCTCCTGTCATAGCCTTCTGCAGGCTACAGGACATACATATTTTTCTATTCCTGGATAACCTTCTTCTCCTGGCTCAGACTCCAGACACTGTTCAGGAGAACCTCTACTTCATGATGTCTCCGCTGGAGGGTCTAGGTTTCATGATCAATTACCAGAAGTGTATGGTTGTTCCTTCCCAAGATGACATTTTCCTTGGCTGCAGGATCCACTCAGACAGGATGCTGGCTTCCTTACCTCAAGAAGAGTCATGTCCCTCATTTTCTACTTTCAGGCCCCCTTGCTTCTGCAATCCCTGACTGCCAGTAAGTTTTTTGTTTCTTGGGGTTCACGACATGATTTTTATAAAGTATTTAAGTGATTGGTTTGTGGTTTTTAATGCATACACTGAAGAGATCATCCTGAAACCTGTGTGGTTTTAATAAAATTGTTTTCTTTGCTATATTCATTATGTTCTTGGATATACTATTACACCAAGCATTTCCAGCTCTTTGATGTTTTGGTTTTCAACAGTATGGGTACAACACTCCCTTCCTCTGGAGTTTGTTATTCCTTTTCTACCCTGTCTGAAAAGGAGTTACATTGGTAGATCCAACAGATTTCAAGGAATCTAGGCTTACCCTTGCAACTACCTCTTCCCCACTCAGGAGCTGTACATGGAAGCTTCATACCTGGGATGAGACCAACCCTAGACTCATGGAGGGTCAATGATAAATGGACTTGCACCCAGAAGAGGGGCACATCAATATAAAGGAGATGAGAGCCCTGATTTTCATTCTACAAATTTTCAAACTTCTTCTTTCCCCAGGTGCCTTGAGATGGTTTACAGACAATACCATTGTCCTCTGGTATGTCAACAAACAGGGAAGGACAAAGTCCTAGCTCCTCTAACTCCTGTGCAGAGTGGCTTTATAGGCCTGTCAAGTAGCTACCTAGAGTCAGCTCACCCTCCAGGTGGTTTACATACCCATGACCCAAATGTTGTGGCAGATGCACTGAGCAGGTCCATGATTCACTTCCATAAATGGATGTTACACAGGAATGTGTTTCTGGACATGGCCATCAATGGGGTACACCTCAGGTAGATCTCTTCACCTCCCCCATGAACAGACGACTTTTTAAGTTAAGTTGTCTTTCTCTTGGAAGAGGATATTTCTATATGCATTCCCCTCCTTTCCAATTCTACAAAAAGTCCTGTTCAAAATCCAACAGGAGCAACCAAAAATCTAGCTGGTGACTCCCTTTTGGCCAAGACAGCATTGGTTCCCCCTTCTTCTGCATTTAGCCAAGGGCAATCACCACAAGTTACCCCACAGAATGGACCTACTCACACAGGACAAGGGAACTCTAATACATCCACAGATGTCAACTCTACAATTGACCCTGTGGGTGATAGGGTTTTGATTCCCTTAAGAGCACCTTTTCTCTGAGGATGTGTTACAAAGTTCTGCAGAAGGCCATAAAACCCAACACTAGGAAATCCTTTGTTTCTAAATGGAAAAAGATTTCCTTCTGGTGTCCTAGAAAGGATTTGCAACCACTGCTGGTGGATGTTCCTGTGGTTCTGTCCTACCTGTGTGAATTATTGAAGAGTGGACTGTCATACTCTTCAGTAAAAGCTCACCTTTCTGCTATCTCAGCATGTCTGCTTATGTCTTCCCCTTTAGCTTCCATGTTGGAAGCACAACTTAAAAGGTGTCCTTCATATTAGACCACCAAGGAAACCAGTTCCTCCTCCTTGGGATCTTAACTTTGTCTTAGAAAACTTAACCTGGCCCCTTTCAAGCCAGCAAGTTCTGTTTCTCTGCAACACTGCACCTGGAAAACAGTCGTTCCCATGGTCATTACTTCTGCAAGAAGGGTTTCTGAATTACAGGCTCTGATGTCTTCTTCCCCCTTCACAAATTTTTTACAGGGATAGGGCATCTTTATGCACTAAACCCTCCTTTATGCCCAAGGTGGTAAATGAGTTATCAGTCAGTCTATCAATCTTCCCACCATTTTCATTTCTCGTCAATCTTCTAAGGAGAGGATCCTACCCACTTTAGATGTGCACAGGCAACTCAGATATCACTTGGATACAACCAAATCAATTAGGAAAAATGACTACCTATTTGTTTTTTACCACCCAAGGACCCTGGGCAAACCTGTTTCCAAACAGACTATTTCCACTTGGATTTCCAAAACCATTTCCTTCTGTTAAGTGTCACATGGGAAAAATGTCACCTCACCTATTAGGGCACATTCCACCAGAGCTGTGTCTTGCTCTGGTGTCTTTTTTAAGGGCTTAGACACCTGTTCTATCCTGGAAGCAGCTACCTGGTCTTCTGTTCATACCTTCATGAAACATTATAAGTTAGATGGCATTTTCAGGTCCAGAGTTGGTTTTGGTAGGGCTGTTTTGCAGGGTTTTGTGGAAAATGTTACTGACCCTTCGCCCAATTCTTCTTCTGCATGAGCTTTGGTATTCTCCCTCATGTTACGAATACTGCAACATATGAATAGAAGAACATAGTATAGTTGTATAAAATCTAACCATAACCATAGATGCCCTTCACTTCTGTATGTTGCAGTATTACTCCCCGGCATCCCCTCTGAAGCTTGCCTGGCTTCTGATGGTGTGTTTTCTCACCTAGGATCATGCTGGTGCCTTTTTGCGGCATTCAGTTCTGACAGCTGGAATGTGCCGACATCATTTTATGGCCAACGTAGGATTTGTTCTCTGTGTGACATTGCACGTACCTTACAGTAGCACTAGACTTTAGTATACTAGCCAGACATATGAGTCAGCCAGTGGCAGACTCCCTCATGTTATGAACACTGCAACATGTGACTAGAAGGACATCTATGGTTATGGTAAGATTTTATACAACTATTCTTTTCTTCAAGGCTAAAAGTCAATTAGTTCTGAAAGTATGCAAGTAGTTTTCACATCTGAGGGTAGGGTAAAAAGCTAAAAAAAAAAAAAAAAAAAAAAAAAAGAGACACCAATTTATGTAAGCAGAAGCACAGACAATAACATACATCTTAGCATGGATAACCTCAGTGTAAGGTTAACTAAGGCCTATGTTAACAGCTGTTTATTTGGCACAAATGTTCTGATTAGTAGGGTTAAACTTCATTATCTGAATATCCATAGCTGGCCTTAGGCATAAGCCAACTAGGCTGCCACCTAGGGGTGCTTTTCCAGTAATCTGGATGGTGTAGGTAGACCAGGATGGTGGCACCCAGTGGAGTAGAAGGGATGCTGTGGAGCCCTTTTGTCTAGGGCACCAGGTGACTAAAGGCCATCCTTGTGAATATGTGCATAGTTATTTGTGTTTTTTTAAAGTTAATAGGTTCTGGGGATGTTCTAGGGGGGGTGTTTTTTTTGTTTAAGGGTTTTTATTGAAACAAAAAGTCTTGCAAGTGTGACAAAGGTTCCAGTGTTGATATGAAATAAACTGTATAAAGAATTAACCTGCCAAACATTAATGGGTGCATTTATCACAAAAGCTGGAATTAAATATTAAAGCTGACGGATACAATAATAATGACTTCCTACTGTTATGGCAACAGTTCCCATATTGTCTTGGAATGTAAATGGTCTCACAGGTATAGACAATATGCAAAGTAATCTTGATTATATTAAGAAATGCAGATTGCAAATAGTTATGCTACACAACAGACATTTGGAAAGAATTGAGCATGTGAATTTGATGAAGAAAGGATTTGGGGATGGATATTTGCATAATATGAGGGACAAAGGGCAAGAGAAGTGTTTATATTAATTAGTAGAAGAGCTCCAGAAAACATAGAAGAGGAAAAATATAACAATGGCAGATTTGCAGTAGTAAGGGACTACTTGTAAGGGATGAGGATTACATTGGCCTGTATTCATATTCTTCCTAAAACTGCTATTTTAGACCTTAAAGTTTTTGGGGAGAAATAATCAGGTATCAGCAGGGAATATTTCTTACAGGTGTGGACTGGAATTTGATTTGCAACAATGAGGATTCATCTGGCAGGCCTTGAAGGGAAATATACCAACAAAGGACAGATTTCTGAAGAAATGTGTGAAAATATTTGGTATGAGATATGTGAATTCATTAGCAAGATCTAATATACTTTTATTTTATTTTATTATTTTTATTATTAACATTTGTTTGCCATAATAGTTTGACTGGACAAGTGTCTGTTTTCAGAGGAGTCCTGCGGAGAAAAACTCCATACGTTTACAGAGAGAAGAAACATTTACAAGAGAGGCATTACAGAGTAGTAGCATACAGATGGTAGACTTTACAGCTGTTAGTATACAATAAGAGAATATTCCCTCTTTTGGTTAAAAATACAAGTGCACAGAATATGCAATGAGAGTGGGCTGGACTTGTTAGAAATTATATTTCACAGGAACATGTCCATTTAAATTTGGTACACATCCAATAACTATTTCAGATCATGCACATGTAATTACCAAGACAAAAATGCAAGGTAATTTAGTGAGGATGAGACACTGGTGCTTACCCACACACCTGTTAAAAAAGAGAGGAATGTAATGAATGGCTGGTGGAAATTGCCTTGGGGTTCCTAGGAAGATAGAAAGTACTTCGAAGTTATAGCTAGTGAGTGGGATAAACTGAAAGGGAGTTTCAAAATAGGGTAGAAATAAAAGAAAGGACTCTGTTAAGAATTAATAATAATTATTTAGAGGGGCTGACAAAGCTTAAAGTATTACAGAATAAGGGGAATGTCACAGAACAAGAGGAAACAATTGCAGAGTGATAACGGGAAAATAAGGGACCACCTGGATAACATGCATAAGTTTAGAAAGACTGTGGTTTAGCAACTTTTTTTTAATAATAACTCCAGAGCATAAAAACGTTTGGCACAATGACTTAGGCAACTGAAGTTAGAAAGGATTGTTGCCAGACTCAGGGAGGGTGTAACAAGAAAAATAACCCGAGATTCTGTAAAGGTATTAGAGGTATTTGGCAAATGTATTTATTTATTATTTATTTACATTTGTTTACCAGGAAATTCCAACTGGACACAGGTCCTTTTTCAGTGGAGGCCCAGGGAGAAGAGCTCCACAGAATAATAAATGAGCAGCAGAGTACATGAAGAACAATTGAATATGCATACAATAGCAAATAATACATACAACAGCAAACATTATATATACATACAATATGAAACATAGTAATGGATAGATATGCCAATATCTAGCTAGAGGCTAGGAATAAAGGTAGGATGTATATACAGATAGTACTAAGCTCAAAGGGATTTTGTTCCAAACTCATAAACCTAAATCTTGTATACAAATATTGCACTAAACTCAAACAGATATGAAGTAGATGCTCCATACGAAGGTGGAATAAGCTAGAAGGGCTAATGGGATGGAAGGGGAAGACAGAGGAGTAAGAGAGGAGACTGAGTGAATAGTATATTTGGTAGTGAGATGAACTAGCTGTAACTCAGTTGGATATGTATTTGGAGTTGAGATGACATGACATAGTTAAGCATGTTGTAATAGGTCTGAGAGATTAAGTGAGGAGGGAAGGGGAGGGTAAAGAGTGATCCAGAGACTTCAGAGGAAGAAATGAAAATTTTATGAAAATTAATATAAAGTAAAGCGGGAAAATCAAGTAAAAACACAAATGGAAATATTTATGGTAGACTTAAATATGCCAAGGTTAGAGGTAGATGAGGCTCAACAGCTAGCAGTTAAGATAGGAGAGTAGATAAAAATAGTGACATATAACCAATCTACAGGAAAGTCTCCAGGAAAAGATGGTATTCCTGTGGATTTCTGGAAGATAAGATGGAAGAAAGTGAGAATGATCTGGAAGGATTTGTTTAACAGGATTTTAAAAGGAGGACAGGCGCTAACATCCTATTAAACTGTTGTGGCTGTAAGACCTAAAGCCAGTAATGAGACATCTGATCCAGGTTCACAGAGGTCCATTTCAATTGTAAACCAAAGTTATAAAATGTTTATGTCTATAATGGTTGAAGGAATGGCAAAGGTGATGCCAAACTAGATAGATGTGAGCCAGTGTGGTTTTGTGAAGGGGAGGTGAACATTTGACAACATTAAAAGAACAGTGATGATCCCGAGGGAAGCAGAGAATATACTGCTATTATTGGGGTCTTCATTTAAACTATGTACCCATTTACTGGGACATGATACAATGAAATATTTCAAAGTATGGATTAAAAAGGAATCAGCTATGGCAGCTAAGGATATGTGGGAAGATACTAAACAAAAGATAATATAAAAACTGAGAATCTGGAAGCTCTTGCCTATGGATATAGATAGCAACATATAAACAACAAAATGATTGTAGTCCCTGTAGTTTTATACAGAGGTTAGGTATATTTTTTATCAATCAGATGAGATGTTGTTAACAGCAATTAATGAAGTGTTGAAAGATTTTATTTATGAGGGGGAAGAAGGCAAGAGTCAATGGGATAAGATGATCCTCCCAAAATAACTTGATTTGAGTGGATATTTTAGAGCTACACAGTTGAGGCTATTACACATAACACAAGCACAAAGCTACAATTTAAAGTGGAAAGGGATGATGATGATGAAGCAGTGGGATAACTCAAGAAATAAGGAAATAGTGGAATTTTGGTTGCAGATCCTTAAGTAAATAGTTATAAAGAATTTAATATTCATGGGAGCCATTTAGAATATCGAAATACTGAAATGTCGAATTTCAGTATCTTGAGACTTTAAACCCGATTGTTTAAAATAGTGAAAGTTCATAATCGCAAATTTGAATATCTCGAATTCGAGGTTATGGCCTTACGCTAAGTGATGTGTGGGATTGTGTGCTTATGGTGCGCAGTGCAGTGTTGATCTAGGTGTTTTGTCAGGTAAGTGAGTGCTTTGTAAGGGATTTGAGTGGGGGTTAGAGTGTGTCTGAGTGTGCTGATATGTTTAGTGTGTGTGTGTGAGGGACTGGAAATGTGTGAGTTTGCTTTTGTTTCCTGTTTGTGCGATCTCAGAGTTAGTATATATAAGTAGGGGTATGTGGGGGTGCAGCCCCCCACATGGGGGGTGCAGGGGGGCTTGCCCCCCTGCTTATGTGTGTATGAGTTGTGTATGTGTGTATTTTTTGTTTGTTTATGTTGTGATGTGGGTGTTGTTGTGTATGTATGGTGTAGTGTATGCGGTTTGTTCTGTGTTTTGAATTTCGCGGTTTTGGGCTCTGGGTTTTGTAGTTTTGGTATTTTGTGGATTCAGTTTCATAGTTTCGAAATACTGAAATTAGATGTTTCAGTATTTCGAGATTATGAAGTGAATCCAATATTCATAAAACAGCAGAAAATATACTAAGAACTAAGCCGACACAGGAATGGAGAAAAAAGATTCTGCCAGTATGGATGACTGCAATAAGGGGTGAAGAGAATATTCAAGAGGGGATTGAAATTTACTGGAGGAAGCTAGCAAAGGAACCAAGGTATTGTGAACAAATAATTAGAGAAGAAATGGTAATAGAATGGTAAAAGGCAAAAAAACCCAAAAAAACATTTGGACTGCAGGCAAGTGAACAAAAGAATTCTAAGTGAAAGACCTGCACTGGTTGAGTTTTTAATTGAGTCTAGAACAAAAGCTGCTGTTAAAAAGGGTGTAATTAGTGGGACATATAAAATATTGCACAATAACTATAGGAATCACAAATCCAAAAAACTGCTGAGGATAGGCTCCACGATCCAAGAATAATGTAACTTCAGGTAGCAGTTACAACAGTACCGTCTTTATTGCAACACAAATGCTTTCACACTGAGCTTCTTCAGGTGTACATACAAAGCAAGAAAACACACCTTTTTAAAGAACACATAATTGAATCACATGACTTCAAATGAACTTTTTAAAGATATAACATTCACTGCACTAAAACTATCAAAAAAACTATCTTCATAAATATTTTGTTCACAACATCACTCAATCCTATTAAACTATTAATATATCCAAACATATACTAAAACATTCATTAAAACATTTATTAAAAACAACTAAAAACAAAACTACCTACGCAAAGCTCTCCTACTAAGGACTGGTTTCATAGGCACACAATCATTAAGCCCATGGCCATGATTTGCTCTCAGCATGACAATCCATTTTGCCTCAATCTCTTCAGTCCTAGCCCTAATATCTCCACCCCTTACACTCTCATAAGTTCTAGAGACTACCATAAAATGAAATCTATGCTGTTCCCCCATGTTTAAAACATGATTTGCTAAAGCATTGATGCTGGACCCTTTCCCGATGTGGTAAACATGCTCCCTAATTCTCTCTTTTAACTTGTGATCCGTCTTCCCTATGTAAAAACTGTTACAGACTAAACAGCTAGCCAAATACACCACATGTGTGGTCTCACAGGTGGCACCAACCCTGATATTAAAAATTCTTTCAGTATCTGGATGCTTAAAGAATGCCTCCTCATTAATATATTCACATTGTGCGCATTTACCACATGGTTTGGTTCCATAAACAACCTTATCATAAATTCTATCTCTATCATTGCATAACCTTCTCTTTAAGTTCTTTTTATTCTTAAATGTAAACTGAGGTTTCAACCCTATTATTCCACTAATATGTGGATCTGTCACTAATATCTTCCAATGCTTATTAATAATGTCTGTGTACCTCCTAACATCCCTTGAATAAGATACACAGACTTTAGGCCTATTATCATTACTCTTTACTTGCTTAAGAGGTTGCCCAGAAAAATAGGGCTTGGCTCTTGTCTCTCTCAACTGCCTAACAGCCATGGCACTACTCTCTATAACTCTTTGATTGTAGCCCCTTTCCAGAAGTTCATGACTAGTCCTAACCATTTGCTCCTCATATTCTTCTTTTTTAACACTCAACCTAGAGGCTCTGAAAAACTGGTTCTGTGCTACATTTTTAAAAACATACTTAGAATGCATGCTTTCTCTAAATAATAAGTTGTTCACATGGCAATCCTTTCTAAATAATCTAGTGGATATCCTATCGACCCCATCTTTCTCTACATATACATCTAGAAAACTAATGCCTTTATCTGAATAGTTCAAAGTGAACTTCAGAAATTGTGTTGTGCCATTAATATATTCAACAAATTCTATTAATTCAGATGGCGTACCTTTCCATAAGATAAAAAGGTCATCAATGAACCCCCTATAAAATAATATCAAATCGCTAAATGGTCCTTTGAACAAATGTTCTAATTCCCATGTCAACATAACTGCATTTGCGTAACTATTTGAGCATGAGCTCCCCATAGCCACACCATTTTTTTGCCAGTATACGTGATCTTTGAACAAAAAGACATTATTCATGAGCACAATACACATTAATTTCTGCAACAATATTATTTAATCTGCACTATACAATCCAAAGCTAATCATCAGTTTCCTTAAGAATTTTATGCCTACCTCATTTGGAATGACTGTAAATAAGGAAACAACATCAAGGGTGACAAAGATAAAATTCTCATTAACTACACCTTGATTAGTGAACTCATATAAATCATGTAAAAATTGCTCTGTGTCTTTCAAAACATATATCGACATATCTATCATAGGCCTTAGTTTTTTCTCCAAAAAAATTGAGATTGACTCAGTACACCATCCACTGCCTGAGGCTATTGGTCTCATAGGAGGTCTGTTGGAATTTTTATGAAGCTTAGGTAGCCCCTGTATCTTAGGTATGGTAAATTTAGTGCTTATGAAAAATCTAACTAACTCATTGCTCAAGGTGTTCCATATGTTTAATCTGACTATTAACAGATTCAACCATTACTTTCACCTGTGATGGTGTAATCTCTTGATAAAACTTCTTATCATCCAACATCTCATACATTAATGCATCATAATCCTTCTTATCCAATAGCACAATCTGCCCACCTTTATCAGCTGGCCTAATGACCAAATCGGTATCATTTTCAAGCCGATGTAAGGCTTTAAACTCATCTTTATCCAAATTGTGCCATTTACTTCTATATTTCCTATCATTATAAACCTTGTAAATACCAGAAATACAAATCTGCTCAAATGCATTGATAAGTGCAGTTTGTTTAGGAACAAAAGTACTTGGTTTTCTAAAACTAAAAGAAGAGTTATCCTGCGTTAGTTGAAACATATGCTTTAAATTCAAATTCCTAGTGAACATCTTTAAATCAAAAACAATGTCCGTAATACACATATCAGTTGAAGGTATAAAAGATAAACCTTTCTTCAAAACATTTAACTCAATTTCTGATAAAACATGTTTAGATAAGTTAGTTACTAGTGCCTTACTTGCTGGAACGCTTTCTTTATTGTGTAAATATTCATTTCTTCTTCGTGTTTCCTCTTGTACCTGGTAGTGCTTCTGCCTCTGTGTTGACTCCTCTGCCGTTGCCCTCCTCTCTGATTTACTGAAGTATCTCTCATGGGTAATGGAAAATTTAACCCGTAACTTTGTACCTTATCTGGAAGTTTATCAGTAGTTGCAGACACACTGGTATCAAGCACAGGCAGCGTATCACTTTCAGCCACCCTGTGAACTTCTGCGGTAGTCAAAATGACTTTCTTCCTCGCACCTAAGTTCACTTGTGGCATTATTAGAAGAAACATTCAAAGGGCAGACATCACTTGTAGAATCTTCATGATGATATAATTCCTTCTGCTACGCACTGTTGGTCTCATCTCGCCTCAACTCCATAGACTGTACATCTGCGTCATTACGTACATCTGAGCGAGTGATCTGTAGGCTGGATTCACTCAACATCAAATCACGTGGCCAAGTGAAAATATTGCCCAATAAAAAATCTTGGCAATCTCTCTGAAGCTTTTTTAATTTAATTTGTAAAAGGTTCCACTTGTATGAAACAACATTATCAACTGTATCAGATAACAGTCTAGTAAATGCCCCATTGTTGTATACCTTGCACAATTGTGAGTATTTGCTCTTCACCTCTTCTATCAACGCCACTTCTCTTCTCTCCACTGCATGTGATAGCAATTTAAGGTAACCAAGGCTAGTAGCAATATTGAGTTTCTGCCATTCACTCAAAAGAAGTGAATCGCAGTCAATCTGAGCAGGCATCTTCAGGACTCTCAGTCCACGAGGTATTAAATTCTCTACCAAACATGCTTCAAGGTGGAATTTCTCATATTGTGTACATGCTAATTTACACATCTCTCTTTCTAGCGCCAGTAAATCAGTTCTAAGCGCTAAATAATCAATGTCTATCTCTTCTTCACCTTCAACAGTCAAGTTTTTCTTAAACAGCGGATTTTCATGATCTCTCACTTTTGAGATAAACGAATCAATATTCGCATCTAATAATTGAGCATTATGTGAGTTTACCGTTGGTGTATACTCCAATTCTATTTCTTCAATTCCACTGGTCATAGCCCAGGCGTTTTTGGGCAAATAACGATATATCAGAGTAAAGCAAAAAACACCCAATAAACACCAGGCACCTCTGCAGAAACAGAAATAAAACACACAAATCCAAAAAACTGCTGAGGATAGGCTCCACGATCCAAGAATAATGTAACTTCAGGTAGCAGTTACAACAGTACCGTCTTTATTGCAACACAAGCGCTTTCACACTGAGCTTCTTCAGGTGTACATACAAAGCAAGAAAACACACCTTTTTAAAGAACACATAATTGAATCACATGACTTCAACTGAACTTTTTAAAGATATAACATTCACTACACTAAAACTATCAAAAAAACTATCTTCATAAATATTTTGTTCACAACATCACTCAACCCTATTAAACTATTAATATATCCAAACATATACTAAAACATTCATTAAAACATTTATTAAAAACAACTAAAAACAAAACTACCTATGCAAAGCTCTCCTACTAAGGACTGGTTTCATAGGCACACAATCATTAAGCCCATGGCCATGATTTGCTCACAACATGATAATCCATTTTGCTAAAGCACTGATGCTGGACCCTGTGAGACCACATATGTGGTGTATTTGGCTAGCTGTTTAGTCTGTAACAATTTTTACATAGGCAAGACGGATCGCAGGTTAAAAGAGAGAATTAGGGAGCATGTTTACCACACTGGGAAAGGGTCCAGCATCAATGCTTTAGAAAAGCATGTTTTAAACATGGGGGAACAGCATAGATTTCATTTTATGGTAGTCTCTAGGACTTATGAGAGTGAAAGGGGTGGACATATTAGGGCTAGGACTGAAGGGATTGAGGCAAAATGGATTGTCATGCTGAGAGCAAATCATGGCCATGGGCTTAATGATTGTGTGCCTATGAAACCAGTCCTTAGTAGGAGAGCTTTGCGTAGGTAGTTTTGTTTTTAGTTGTTTTTAATAAATGTTTTAATGAATGTTTTAGTATATGTTTGGATATATTAATAGTTTAATAGGGTTGAGTGATGTTGTGAACAAAATATTTATGAAGATAGTTTTTTTGATAGTTTTAGTGCAGTGAATGTTATATCTTTAAAAAGTTCATTTGAAGTCATGTGATTCAATTATGTGTTCTTTAAAAAGGTGTGTTTTCTTTCTTTGTATGTACACCTGAAGAAGCTCAGTGTGAAAGCACTTGTGGTGCAATAAAGACGGTACTGTTGTAACTGCTACCTGAAGTTACATTATTCTTGGCTCGTGGAGCCTATCATCAGCAGTTTTTTGGATTTGTGTGTTTTATTTCTGTTTCTGCAGAGGTGCCTGGTGTTTATTGGGTGTTTTTTGCTTAACTATAGGAATCAGTCAATCAGAAGATGACAGAAAAGACTGGGAAGAAAGATTAGATATGTGATTCATGACGAACCAATGGGAGGGCATATGTATGTCTCCCAAATATGCAACAATAGCTAGAAGATTTAGGATTTTTGCTCAAAGTGCTTGCATAGATACTTTTATACCCTAAGCAGACTACAAAAACATTTTCCTCAGGTAGACGAAAAATGTTGGAGGTGTGATGGTGAAGGAAAAGGTAACTGAAAACATATGTTTTGGGAGTGTAATGAGTTGGCAGGCTTAAAAAAATTCCCTACATAGTACTCCGTCAGGAATACTGGGCAAGCAAATGAGTGTAAGACAGGAAATCATTTTTCTGAGCTGGGATGCAGGGTATGAAT